>NC_041393.1:144520122-144719353 GCF_002162155.2 Triticum dicoccoides
TTTCTGTTCCTTTCTCCTTTTCTTTCGTGTTTCCTATTTCGTTATTCCCTTCATGTTTATGTTTATTTTTTCCTTTTTTCTTAAGTTCATTTTTTAAAATGTTCAGAATTTCAATTCTTTTTCCCATTTTGAAAAATGTTTGGAACTTTAAATTTTTGTTCTCATTCTTAAAATTTAAAAAGTTATTACCATTTTTTCAAAAAATGTTTATGTTTTTTCGAAATTGTTAGAGATTTTCAAAATAAGATGGCATTTTTAGAAATCTTTCCAATTCAAAAGATATTCTTGTTTTAGTGAAATTTCACAAATTCAAAATAGTGTTTGTGTTTTAAAGAAACTAATTTTCTTAAATTGTTCTGAATGTTCAAAACATGTTCTTGTTTTAAAAAATTGTTCACAAATTCAAAAAATGTTCATATTTTCCTAAATGTTTTATGTTTTCAAAAATTATTTGTGTATTCAAAAAATCATTCAGATTCAAATTTTGTTTGTCTTTTTCCAAAAATCAACGGAATTTTTCTGTTCGCACTTTTGAAAAATGTCGGGATTTCAAAAATAAATCATGTTTCCAAGAATATTCAGTTGTTCTCAATTATTAAAAAATCCAAAAAGTACACAAAAATCAAAAAATGTTTCGAATTTGATGCTACAGTATGTTTTTAAACATTCGCACTAGCCATTGGTTGTTAGCAGGACCCATTTGTTCGAGTGGCTAGGAGAATGTGGTTGAGTTTTTTAGGTCGTGAGTTCGATCCTACAACTCGTCGGGTTCTTTTTTTTGGATTTTACTGGTGCCTTACAAACACAGGTCGTTTTGGTGGCCTACCAGTGGGCTGCCCAGCCACAAACTGTTGTGTGTCCTACGCGCTATTTGAGATAAAAGAGAATATGCTGCTTGGCTAAAATTGAAAAAAAATATGGGCACATGCCAGTGAAAAGAGAATATGGTGGTTTGACTCTAATTTAAAAACTGCGGTAAGTGGTCGTTTTAGTGTCTGCATGATCCATTTGGATGGCCTCAGTACCAATAACAACAAAAGATGCTCGTTGCACATCTGAAAACGAAAGAAAGATGAACGGGCGTTGCATGCTTTTGTTCATTGTGATAGCTCATCATTCATGCCGAATGGTACGGGCGCTTCATGCTTCATCTGACTTTTGAGACAAGAAGAAAGCACGGTGCACAGGCGCACAAGGAACAATAAAGCTCGATAGGTCCCACTATAATCATGTGGGAGTGGCGGAGTGCCTCCAGTTTTCCACATCTTACTGATAGAAATACAGGTAACTGGGAGGGCAATTCACATGCCACTGATTAAATGCCCATCACATAATTCAGATCTACTGTAGTACATTTTGATGGCCGAGCAGTGAATAACCATCAACCGCAAGCTGGCACCCCAGAAGAAGAAGAAAGAAAATCAAGAATCTAGGGGCACTTGGGGCCTCCCTCCTTGGTCTTCCAGTTGTTGTAGCAGGGGCAGGCGCCCTTGTTGCCGTAGGTGCCCGGCGGCACGCAGAGGCAAGTGGCGCAGCACTTGTTGCAGTAGGTCAGGCACGCCTTCTTGTACTGCGTCCCCGAGCACCGCGACGAGCACTTGGACGAGCACTCTGCACAAACGCCCCCAAAACGTCAGTTTCTTTTTTACAAAAAAACAAAAGGACCAGGCTAGAAGAAACGCGGCGAAATGCGCTAGCAATACTGCGAGTGCGAGTGGGTTTACCCCATGGCTTGAGCTTGCCGCCGCCGCCGGCGCCGCCGTTGCCGCCTCCCATCACCTCCTGCACGGCACGGCCCAAAGGAGAAGAGCACCGGTGAGTGAAGGAAAAAAACATATGAATGCATGGCTGAAGGATGAAGGAGAGAGGCGACGTGGCATGGGTGATTACCACGGGGAACGCGACGGCGAGGACGAGGAGCGCCACGAGGAGGAAGGAGATCTTGGCCATGGCGCTTGCTGCGTCTCTTCTCCGCGTGTGGCTGGGTAAGAGCGATGTGAATTGTGGACTTGAGAGGTGAGATCTTTTGGTTGGGTCGCCTGGGTATATGTAGAGGAGGAAGGGCAGCTAGCTGGGCACGAGGCGGGGGAGAGAGGTGGTGGACGGTGGTGGGGGGTGAGCAGTTATGGAAGCGTTACTGTGGAGAGGACGGGCCTGCTCCTGCTGTCTGTACTCGGCATGTGATGCTCCACTGGCTGCTCTGACCATGCATATGCGTTACAGACCTGCAGTGCACCGCGACCCTGCTCTCTTTTTCCGTGGGAAGGCTCTTGCTTTTGCATTTTGTGCTGTGCCGAGGGTAGGTGATACTATAACCGTGACCGTGAGTAGGCAGATTTCTGATAAAAATATATGGGATCACAATCGGCAAAAGCAATATCTCTTCTAGGAAAAGAAGTTGGACTCTTGGCAACGCCAACATTCATATTTTGCTTGGTTTTGCGAACAATAACTGTCGTACTAGAACAAAACCACACTTTGTGTGTTATGTTAGATTAAAAGATAAAGACAAAGCTCGTTAGCAGATAACCACAGGTTGCATAGTCATATAGGGCTTGTTTTAGTTTCATCTGTAGCAAAGTTTTACTGGGCAAAATTCAGTTACTAGAGTATTTATTGTTGTTGATACATAATTGTCATGAGTTTGTACGTATATATAGCAATAACGCGAATAATCGCAAGTGGACATGCGTCCACGCGCGGCTGGTATCCACACCGCATGTACTCGCGTGATTCGTGCAACTTCAATACGCGTGAGCCGTATAATGATTTCAACCCCCATATAACAATCTGTATAGCTGCGTATTTTTACAACTGACATGCGCAGTAGATGGCCTGCAAGGCAGGGGCGGGGCATTGAACCGAGGTGTGGGCCGCTCCCATCTCAGACATTTTTTTGGAGCAGATACATAAAGGCACCCAACACTATTTATCTCCGGCCCTCTCCATCCCGCAGCTCCTCCCTTATCTTCCCCTGATTCTTGCAATCTCTTCCTCTCGCATATCTCACATTAGTTCATAAGCTCTACCTCATGGACAGCTGCAACCAACGGTAACATGCACCAAACTTTCTACTTTTACTCATCCTCACACCAGCCAACGCTCACTCCCTCACATTCATCCTTCTCCTAGACTTTGATTGTTCAACTGCTGGCCTTTCCTGCTATGTGTTCTATCATATGCTCCACTGCCCCCCATGTTCAAGTCTAGTTCATTATATCTCCTTCAACAAATATCCATTCATCACATTCAGAGCAGGTAGCTCTCCATCCGCCTCATCCTATGGCCTGAATGGATTAGTTCATCAGCTTCCTTCAACACACCTTCTTATGATCTAATCCATCATGGGTATGCAACCTGTGTAAAATCAGCTGGTGGATATTGCAAGTTCCTGTACTAGGTTACCAACGAGCCTTGGAAATGAATAACAAAAACTCGCCTGAGCGCATATTTTGAGCGTAGGAAAGGTCTTGCCATAGTAGTGCACATTAACGAATGGCTAACCTTCCGCCGTAGCTTGAGCTTGATGCCATGGTCACCTTCTCAGCGGGCAAGTTGAAGAAGGTTGTATGTGTAGGAGTATTACTGTTACCTTCCCGTGAAATTTGTTATTACCGCAACGCGTTTATGTTATATACATTAATTCTTAGGGGGATATCCTATCATCCACGAAGCATTAAAATGAACGAAGAGCTCTGATGAACTGATACAGTAGTACCCTCAATAGTACACGAGCAAAATGAACTTGGGCAAAAAAAATGAAAACGAAAACGGCAGGCCCACACTTGTTAACTGCCATTCAAGGCATATAGTTTTGAGACAGACGTATTTAAATGGTGTTGACTTTTAAATGGCCTGCATCACATTAACATGGCAGAACGGTAAGGACCGTATTTTGCATGTGTAATCGCTTGTATTCAACTCCATTTAAGATGGCTAGCCATCAAACCATGTACACGTATTTGCTGAATTAATCTGTCGAATTGTTTGGGTATTCATTCAATCACTATATTAGTTGCTAATCTTATAGCATGGATGGACTGTCCAGATTCCATCCTCGCGCGCCACCATGTCCCAAAAATCCATGTCGTAACTATTACTCCTACTAGCAGTAAATCTAATTTTGGCAGCACTATTGGTAGATGGGCAGTGGGCCTTGCGTAAAGATGACATGCACAAATCGAGAGAGAAAATATCCAAAAAATCAGGTAAAGATATACAAAAGTTTTTTTCTTGCAAATATACAAACGTTTGACAGCAAACTAATGGTAGCTAAATTTGTGGGCATTCAAATTTCTGTTGTAGTTCACGAGGAGGATATAACAAACCAAACAGACGTACTATAATTTACACATATGTTAACACTAACATGGAGCGTTGGTAGATGAGTAGTGTTATTATTCTTGCTGCCAACAAGTTGCAAGCCAAAGTGGATGAGCCATAAATACAGAGTGGTGGGTAGGAATTAATCAGGACTCCTTTGATTCAAAGTCGATGTATATTATTTTTTTGGAGGATTTGGATCCTCAGAATATCTTCTACGTAGAAAATTTTCTTAAAAACGAATCAGCAACACGTACTTTTACAGTTTGGGGCTCATTCCACTTAATTAAATTATGATTCCTTTACAGTGGTCATATCCTAATGCGTTGTTTAGTTACACTAGAATCTAAACCGGAGTAGATCGCGCAGCAAGCACATGGCGCAGCCGGCAGAGGAAGAAGTCGAGAAAATATCATGTGCGCTACTACTGTAGCTCAGAACAGAACTTGAGCAGGTCAGTATCAGCAGCGACGGGACTGGCCTAGGAGAGGCCTAGGGCGTACCCTTCCCAACGACCTAGTACTACGCCGTAGTAGCTGCGACGCTGCGGCGCGCCCAGGTCAGGTCTGGAGCAGAGCGCGCGCGGTTCCCGGCGGCGAGTGGACAAGCATCGATCCATTGCGCGGTCGCACGGTACACGGCGGTGTCCTCGTCGACGCGCGTGCGGGCACTGTAACTGCTGCGGTGCTGCTAGCCTGCTATGCTGGTAGTTGTTGCTGGTGGAGTGTTTGGCACTTGCCATTACCACCCCGCATGTGATGCAGCAGCCGCGGAGGTCTTCCCGTCTCACATGGGAGAGCCCCACCCGGATGGCGACGCCATCATGGCCCGGTGCGACGAGCCAAACTCGACGGGGGCTCACCGTCAGAGGAGGACGCGGTGGTCTGCGTCTGTCCATGTGCCGTGGTTGCCGAATGCCGCCCGGTGAAAGCTATGGGACTGCATGAGGAACAGGTAACATGGGGAGTTCTGTGGAGTGTGGCAGCGGCCAGGAGAGGCGAATGTTAGAGCATCACCAGCTGTTCGCCCCCGGGCATCGAAAAAGAGCGGGCCTGGAGGCGAGCCGGCGCTAGTTCGGTCCCTGGGGTCGGTTCGCTCCCAGTCACACGCCCACAGTCGCTGTGGGTCCATCTCGGCGCCTCTAGCGGCTTGGCGAGGCGGGGTGGGAGCCCTCCTCCTAGGCTCCAGTGGTGGCACACTCAGCCTGTGACTGGTGTGCCAGGGCTCCTGCGGTGGTACTGTTGTTGCAGTTGGTCGCCGGATCTAGGCGGCTGGATCTGGGGCTTTGAAGGCGGTCGAGACGATGCACATGTTGTCGGGTGGATTTCTTGGGACAGATTTGGGTGAAAACCTGCTTTTGATCGATGGCCGGAGCCGGTGATGACGAGGTGAAGCTCCCAACTCCACTCAATACCTCCGGGGGAAACCCTAGATTAGCTGATCGTATGTTGGCGGCAAGCATGTGTCGGTACCCCCTTCGGGGCGGCATTCTTGGAGGTGCACTCGGCTTCGTGGGACCAGCGGACGGCATCTTTGGCGGAGCGGTGCTTCATCCTACAATTGATGGCGACGGATCTCGACGGCGTGGTGCAGTGCAGGTTCAGAGTTCAATGAGCGAGGATGGACTCATGCAGGAGGATGATGCTGTCTGGCGTCGTGGTGGCGTCGATGGTAGAGAGACCAGGCACGGTAGATGCAACAGTACAACTCTGAAGACGGATTGGTGGCAGGTGGTTGCGGCGGCCTCATACCCGGCAGGCGTCCTGGTTGAGGAGTGCGCCGGACTGGTAGGTGCCCCATACTCGGCAGGCATCATGGTTGGGACCTCAGTTCTTAGATGTTTAGGTTTGGCTGCGATGTCCGTTTGATATTAGGCCCAGGCTATCAGCGCCCCTTCATCAACTGGATAGGAGTAGCGATAGTTGTTGCTTAGACGGTGGCTTTAGTCTTACTGTTGTATGACTTTGTAAGGTCTTGTGAGAATAATTAATAAAGTGGTCGCATGCATCGCCCAGATGCAGAGGCCGGGGGTCCTCCTCCTTTTCTAAAAAAAACTCTAGGCTCCAACTTCGAACTTGCTAGGCCTAGTGAAGCTCGCCAGCGATACTTTTTTTGGAACACAGTACAGACGCAAGCGCTCATATACATGTGCATACATTCACCCCTATGAACGCATACATGCGCACCCTAACCTTATGAGCACCTCCGAAAAACTGAGCCCACATATCATCTTGAAATTTATGAAGTCATCGTAGGCACCTCGTCGTCGACGAGAATGCCTCCTACCACTGAATGTGCATCGCCGGAAATCCTGAAATAAATCCAGGAATAAATGCGAGCATCAGGATTTGAACTCTGGTGGGCTGGGTTACCACAGTCCCTCTAACCATCCAACCATTGGTTGGTTCGCCTTGCCAGTGATAATTATTTTTTCTCCTTTCTTGCGGGGAAGCTCGCCAGCGATAATGTTTTCCTAAATTGCAAAATTTCAAGATCAATTGGACTCTGTTAATAATTTACATATATGCAGAAGATAAGCATAGAAAAATAGCAATGACAAAACAGTACTATTCCACCCGCAAAAAAAAAACAGTACTAATCGTTGTGCGTTGTGAATTTCTTTTGACATTTCCAGACGCGGCTGATTTTTGTTTTGAATTTTTTGTCTCGCATTTTAAATGTACAAGCATACTCGGCACCCACATGTGAAGGCATGAGGTCGTGATATGTGTTTGTCCATGTGTGGTTGCCGGGGGGCGCAATCTATAAGACTTGAATGAGCGAGTAAATATTTGTTTGGGAGTTATTGATATCCCAATAGATTCAGGAGCGGTCATCGAGTTTCTATTTGTCGACGTTCTGGATACGGGGGTATCCGACTTGCCTGTCTGCGGTCCACTGCGTGGCTTCATCGACGGCCTGATACGGCTCAGTTTCAGCATCAACAACTCAAGACCCTCGCGAGGGCCAATGTTGGGGAACACAGTAATTTTAAAATTTTCCTACGATCACGCAAGATCTATTTATGTGATGCATAGCAACGAGCGGGGAGAGTGTGTCCACGTACCCTCGTAGACCGAAAGCGGAAGCGTTAAATAACGCGGTTGATGTAGTCGAACGTCTTCGTGATCCAGCCGATCAAGTACCGAACGCACGGCACCTCTGCGATATGCACATGTTTAGCTCGGTGACGTCTCTCGAACTCTAGATCCAGCTGAGGCCGAGGGAGAGTTCCGTCAGCACGATGGCATAGTGACAATGATTATGAATTTACCGGCGCAGGGCTTCGCCTAAGCACTACGACGATATGACCGGCATGAAAAACTATGGAAGGGGGCACCGCACACGACTAAAGATCAACTTGTGTGTCTATGGGGTGCCCCCTGACCACGTATATAAAGGAGGGGAGGGAAGAGATGGCCGGCTCAAGGAGGGCGCGCCAGGTGTGGGGAATCCTGCTAGGACTCCTCAATACAAGTAGGATTCCCCTCATCTTTCCTATTCCTAGTAGGAGAAGGAGGGAAGGAGGAAGACGGGAGAAGAAAGGAGGGGGCCGCCCCCTCCTAGTCCAATTCGGACCAGCCCATGGGTGGCGCGCGGCCACCCCTTGAGGCCCTTCTCTCCTTTCCCATATGGCCCATTACTTCCCCCGGCGAATTCCCGTAACTCTTCGGTACTCCGTAAAATACCCGAATCACTCGAAACCTTTCCGATGTCTGAATATAGCCTTCCAATATATTGATCTTTACATCTTGACCATTTCGAGACTCCTTGTCATGTCCGTGATCTCATCCGGGACTCCGAACAAACTTCGTTCATCAAATCACATAACTCATAATACAAATCGTCATCGAATGTTAAGCGTGCGGACCCTACGGGTTCGAGAACTATGTAGACATGACCGAGACACATCTCCGGTCAATAACCAATAGCGGAACCTGGATGCTCATATTGGTTCCTACATATTCTACGAAGATCTTTATCGGTCAAACCGCATAACAACATACGTTGTTCCCTTTGTCATCGATATGTTACTTGCCCGATATTCGATTGTGTTCAATCTCGTTACCGGTAAGTCTCTTTACTCGTTCTGTAATACTTCATCCCACAACTAACTTATTAGTCACAATGCTTGCAAGGCTTATAGTGATGAGTATTACCGAGAGGGCCCAGAGATACCTCTCCGAAACACGGAGTGACAAATCATAATCTCGATCTATGCCAACCCAACAAACACCTTCTGAGACACCTGTAGAGCACCTTTATAATCACCCATTTATGTTGTGATGTTTGGTAGCACACAAAGTGTTCCTCCGGTATTCGGGAGTAGCATAATCTCATAGTGTGAGGAACATGTATAAGTCATGAAGAGAGGAGTAGCAATGAAACTGTAACGATCATAATGCTAAGCTAACAGATGGGTCATGCCCATCATATCATTCTTCTAATGATGTGATCCCGTTCATCAAATGACAACACATGTCTATGGTCAGGAAACATAACCATCTTTGATTATGAGCTAGTCAAGTAGAGGCATACTAGAGACACTATGTTTTGTCTATGTATTCACACATGTACTAAGTTTCCGGTTAATACAATTCTAGCATGAATAATAAACATTTATCATGAAATAAGGAAATAATAATAACTTTATTATTGCCTCTAGAGCATATTTCCTTCAGTATCCCACTTGCACTAGAGTCAATAATCTAGTTCATATGGCCATGTGATTTAACATCAATAGTTCACATCTGTATGTGATTAACACCCATAGTTCACGTCGTCATGTGACCAACAACCAAAGGGTTTACTAGAGTCAGTAATCTAGTTCACATTGCTATGTGATTAACACCCAAAGATTATTAAGGTGTGATCATGTTTTGCTTATGAGAGAAGTTTAGTCAACGGGTCTATCACATTCAGAGCTATATGTATTTTGCAAATATTCTATGTCTACAATGCTCTATATGGAGCTACTCTAGCTAATTGCTCCCACTTTGACTATGTATCTAGACTGGTACTTAGAGTCATCTGGATTGGTGTAAAAGCTTGCATCGACGTAACTTTTTTATGATGAACTCTTTATCACCCCATCACCGAGAAACATTCCCTTAGTCCTTACTAAGGATAATTTTGACCAGTGTCTAGTGATCTACTCTTAGATCACTATTGTACCCCCTTGCCAAATCCATGGAAAGGTACATAATAAGTCTGGTACACAGCACATCATAATTTATAGAACCTATGACTATGGCATAGGAAATGACTTTCATTCTCTTTCTATCTTCTGCCGTGATCGGGCTTTGAGTCTTACTCAAATTTACACCTAGTAATACAGACAAGAACTTCTTCTTTGACTGATCCATTTTGAACTCTTTCAAAAACTTGTCAGGGTATTTAATCATTGAAAAAACTTATCAAGCGTCTTGATCTATCTATAGATCTTGATGCCCAATATGTAAGCAGCTGCACCGAGTTCTTTCATTGAAAAACTCTTATTCAAGTATCCCTTTATGCTATCCAAAAATTCTATATCATTTCCAATCAACAATATGTCATCCACATATAATATTAGAAATGCTACAGAGTTCCCACTCACTTTCTTGTAAATACATGTTTCACCGCAAGTCTATATAAAACTATATGCTTTGATCAACCCATCAAAGCGTATATTCCAACTCTGAGATGCTTGCACCAGTCCATAAATGGATCGCTGGACCTTGCACACCTTGTTAGTACCTTTAGGATTGACAAAACCTTCTGGTTGCATCATATACAACTCTTCTTTAAGAAATATCTATTTAAGGAATATAGTTTTGACATCCATTTGCTAGATTTCATAAAATATGGCAATTGCTAACATGATTCGGACGGATTTAAGCATCGCTATAGTTGAGAAAATATCATTGTAGTCAACACCTTGAACTTGTCGAAAACCTTTTTGCGACAACTCGAGCTTTGTAGATAGTAACACTACTATCAGTGTCCGTCTTCCTCTTGAAGATCCATTTATTCTTAATGGATTGCCGATCATTGGACAAGTCCACCAAAGTCCACACTTTGTCCCCATACATGGATCCCATCTCAGATTTCATGGCCTCAAGCCATTTCACGGAATATGGGCTCAACATTGCTTCCTCATAGTTCATAGGTTCATCATGGTCTAGTAACATGAATTCCAGAATAGGATTACCGTACTACTCTGGTGCAGATCGTACTCTGGTTGACCTACGAGGTTCGGTAGTAACTTAATCTGAAGTTTCATGATCATCATCATTAGCTTCCTCACTAATTGGTGTAGGAATCACTAGAACTGATTTCTGTGATGAACTACTTTCCAAATCGGGAGAAGGTACAATTACCTCATCAAGATCTACTTTCCTCCCATTCACTTCTTTCGAGAGAACTCCTTCTCTAGAAAGGAACCATTCTTAGCAACGAATATCTTGCCTTCAAATTTGTGATAGAAGGTGTACCCAACAGTTTCCTTTGGGTATCCTATGAAGATGCACTTCTCCGGTTTAAGTTTGAGCTTATCAGGTTGAAGCTTTTTCACATAAGCATCGCAACCCCAAACTTTAAGAAACGATAACTTTGGTTTCTTGCCAAACCACAGTTCATAAGGCGTCGTCTCAACGGATTTTTGATGGTGCCCTGTATAAAGTGAATGTAGCTGTCTCTAATGGATAACCCCAAAACGATAGTGTTAAATCGGTAAGAGACGTCATAGATCGCACCATATCTAATAAAGTGTGGTTATGAAGTTCGGACACACCATTACGCTGTGGTGTTCCAAGCGGCGTGAGCTGTGAAACTATTCCACATTGTTTAAATGAAGGCCAAACTCGTAACTCAAATAATCGCCTCCGCGATCAGATTGTAGAAACTTTATTTTCTTGTTACTATGATTCTCCACTTCACTCTGAAATTCTTTGAACTTTTAAAATGTTTCAGACTTGTGTTTCATTTAAGTAGATATACACATATCTGCTCAAATCATCTGTGAAGGTCAGAAAATAACGATACCCGCCATGAGCATCTACACTCATTGGACTGCATACATCAGTATGTATTATTTCCAATAAGTCAGTAATTCGTTCCATTGTTCCGGAGAACGGAGTTTTAGTCATCTTGCCTATAAGGCACGGTTCGCAAGTATCAAATGATTCATAATCAAGTGATCCAAAAGTCCATCTTTATGGAGTTTCTTCATGCGCTTTATACCGACATGACCCAAACGGCAGTGCCACAAATAAGCTGCACTATCATTATCAACTTTGCATCTTTTGGCATCAATATTATGAATATGTGTATCACTATGATCGAGATCCAACAAACTATTTTCATTGGGTGTATGACCATCGAAGGTTTTATTCATGTAAACAGAACAACAATTATTCTCTGACTTTAAATTAATAACCGTATTGCGGTAAACATGATCAAATCATATTCATGCTCAACACAAACGCCAAATAACATTTATTTAGGTTCAACAGTAATCCCGAAAGTACAGGGAGTGTGCGATGATGATCATATCAATCTTGGAACATACTTCCAACACACATCATCACTTTACCCTTAAGTAGTCTCTGTTCATTCTGCAACTCCTGTTTTGAGTTACTAATTTTAGCAACTGAACCGGTATCAAATACCCAGGGGTTTCTATGAACACTAGTAGAGTACTCATCAATAATCTGTATATCAAATATGCCTTTGTTCACTTTGCCATCCTTCTTATCTGCCAAATGTTTGGGGTAGTTCCGCTTCTAGTGACCATTTCCTTTGCAGTAGAAGCACTCAGTTTCAGGCTTAGGTCCAGTTTTGGGCTTCTTCATGGGAGTGACAACTTGCTTGCCATTCTACTTGAAGTTCCCTTTCTTTCCCTTTGCCCTTTTCTTTAAACTAGTGGTCTTGTCAATCATCAACACTTGATGCTCTTTCTTGGTTTTTACCTTCGGCGATTTTCAGCATCACGAAGAGCTCAGGAATTTCTTTCGTCATCTGTTGCATATTATAGTTCATCACAAAGTTCCAGTAACTTGATGATGGTGACTAGAGAACTCTTTCAATCACTATATTACCTGGAAGATGAACTCCCACTTGATTCAAGCGATTGTAGTACCCAGACAATCTGAGCACATGCTCACTGCTTGAGTTATTCTCCTCCATCTTTTAGCTTTATAACTTGATAGAGACTTCATATCTCTCAACTCGGGTATTTGCTTGAAATATTCACTTCAACTACTGGAACATCTCATATATTCCATGACGTTCAAAACGTCTTTGAAGTCCCGATTCCAAGCCGTAAAGCATGGAGCACTAAACTATCAAGTAGTCATCATATTGAGCTAGCCGAACGTTCATAACGTCTGCATCTGCTCCTGCAATAGGTCTATCACCTAGCGGTGCATCAAGGACATAATTCTTCTGTGCAGCAATGAGAATAAACCTCAGATCATGGACCCAGTCTGCATCATTGCTACTATCATCTTTCAAATTAGTTTTCTCTAGGAACATATAAAAACATAGGGAGGCTACAATGCGAGCTATTGATCTACAACATAATTTGCAAAATACTATCAGGACTAAGTTCATGATAAATTAAAGTTCAATTAATCATATTACTTAAGAACTCCCACTTAGATAGACATCCCTCTAGTCATCTAAATGATCACGTGATCCATATCAACTAAACCATGTCCGATCATCATGTGAGATGGAGTAGTTTTCGATCGTGAACATCACTATGTTGATCATATCTACTATATGATTCACGCTCGACCTTTCGGTCTCAGTGTTCCGAGGCCATATCTGCATATGCTAGGCTCGTCAAGGTTAACCCGAGTATTCTGCGTGTGCAAAAACTGGCTTGCACCCGTTGTATTTGAACATAGAGCTTATCACACCCGATCATTATGTGGTGTCTCGGCACGACGAACTGTCGCAACAGTGCATACTCAGGGAGAGCACTTATACCTTCAAATTTAGTGAGGGATCATCTTATAATGCTACCATCATACTAAGCAAAATAAGATGCATCATAAGATAAACATCACATGCAATCAAAATATGTGACATGATATGGCCATCATCATCTTGTGCTCATGATATCCATCACTAAAGCATTGTCATGATCTCCATTGTCACCGGCGCGACACCTTGATCTCCATCGTAGCATCGTTGTCGTCTCACCAACTATTGTCACTATGACTATCACTACCGCTTAGTGATAAAGTAAAACAATTACATGGTGATTGCATTTCATACAATAAAGCGGCAACCATATGGATCCTGCCAGTTGCCGATAACTTTGTTACAAAACATGTTCATCTCATACAACAATTTATATCACATCATGCCTTGGCCATATCACATCACAGCAAGCCCTGCAAAAACAAGTTAGACGTCTCTACTTTGTTGTTGCCAGTTTTACGTGGCTGCTACGGGCTTCTAGCAAGAACCGTTCTTACCTACGCATCAAAACCACAACAATTTTTCGTCAAGTGTGTTGTTTTAACCTTCAACAAGGACCGGGCGTAGCCACACTCGATTCAACTAAAGTTGGAGAAACAGACACCCGCCAGCCACCTATGTGCGTAAGCACGTCGGTAGAACCAGTCTCATGAACGCGGTCATGTAATGTCGGTCCGGGCCACTTCATACAACAATACCGCCGAATCAAAATACGACATGCTGGTAAGCAGTATGACTATTATCGCCCACAACTCTTTGTGTTCTACTCGTGCATATAACATCTACGCATAGAGCTGGCTCAGATGCCACTGTTGGGGAACGCAGTAATTTCAAAATTTTCCTACGATCATGCAAGATCTATCTATGTGATGCATAGCAACGAGCGGGGAGAGTGTGTCCACGTACCCTCGTAGACCGAAAGCGGAAGCGTTAAGTAACGCGGTTGATGTAGTCGAACATCTTCATGATCCAACCGATCAAGTACCAAACGCACGGCACCTTCGCAATTTTCACACGTTCAGCTCGGTGACGTCCCTCGAACTCTAGATCCAGCTGAGGCCGAGGGAGAGTTCCGTCAGCACGATGGTGTGGTGACGGTGATTATGAAGTTACCGGTCCAGGGCTTTGCCTAAGCACTACGACAATATGATCGAGGTGGAAAACTATGGAAGGGGGCACCGCACACGGCTAAGATCAACTTGTGTGTCTATGGGCTGCCCCCTGGCCACGTATATAAAGGAGGGCAGGGAAGAGGTGGCCGGCCCAAGGGGGGCACGCCAAGTGTGGGGAATCCTACTAGGACTCCTCAGTCCAAGTAGGATTCCCCTCCTCTTTCCTATTCCTAGTAGGACAAGGAGGGAAGCAGGAAGACGGGAGAAGGAAGGAGGGCGGCGCCGCCCCCTGCTAGTCGAATTCGGACCAGCCCATGGGGGGGAGGGCACGGCCACCCCTTGAGGCCCTTCTCTCCTTTCCTGTATGGCCCATTAAGGCCCATTACTTCCCCCGGTGAATTCCCGTAACTCTCCGCTACTCCGAAAAATACCCGAATCACTCGGAACCTTTCTGATGTCCGAATATAGCCTTCCAATATATTGATATTTACGTCTCGATCATTTTGAGACTCCTCGTCATGTCCGTGATCTCATCTAGGACTCCGAACAAACTTCGGTCATCAAATCACATAACTCATAATACAAATGATCATCGAATGTTAAGCGTGCGGACCCTACGGGTTCAAGAACTATGTAGACATGACCGAGACACATCTCCGGTCAATAACCAATAGCGGAACCATGATGCTCATATTGGTTCCTACATATTCTACGAAGATCTTTATCGGTCAAACCGCATAACAACATACGTTGTTCCCTTTGTCATCGGTATGTTACTTTCCCGAGATTTGATTGTCAGTATCATCATACCTAGTTCAATCTCGTTACCGGTAAGTCTCTTTACTCGTTCCATAATACTTCATCCCGCAACTAACTCATTAGTCACAATGCTTGCAAGGCTTATAGTGATGAGTATCACCGAGAGGGCCCAGAGATACCTCTTTGAAACACAAAATGACAAATCCTAATATCGATCTATGCCAACCCAACAAACACCTTCGGAGAAACCTATAGAGCACCGTTATAATCACCCATTTATGTTGTGAACTTTGGTAGCACACAAAGTGTTCCTCTGGTATTCGGGAGTTGCATAATCTCATAGTGTGAGGAACATGTATAAGTCATGAAGAGAGCAGTAGCAATGAAACTGTAACGATCATAATGCTAAGCTAACGGATGGGTCATGTCCATCACATCATTCTCCTAATGATGTGATCCCATTCATCAAATGACAACACATGTCTATGGTTAGGAAACATAACCATCTTTGATTAACGAGCTAGTCAAGTAGAGGCATACTAGGGACACTATGTTTTATCTATGTATTCACACATGTACTAAGTTTCCGGTTAATACAATTCTAGCATGAATAATAAACATTTATCATGAAATAAGGAAATAAATAATAAATTTATTGTTGCCTCTAGGGCATATTTTCTTCATCCAAGCCTTGCGAGGCGGACGACACCAAGACCTCCAAGGGGATCGGCCTCCCCAGGCTGGCTCCCGAGGAGTGGAGGTTTCTATGCAAGGTGCAGCTCACAAGGCTCAGCTGACGTGAGCCATGACGACCAAGGTCAGGCGGGCGCCAGCAGGCGCAGTGTACCTGTTTCCTCTTCGGTGCAAAGGAGGCAAGCAGCAGTGCGGAGTCCCTAGGAATCAACAAAAGGTTTCCACTTTGGTGCAACAAGACCAAGGCCGCCAGGACGGCAGGACGGAGGTCATCGCTGAGCCCACGGCAGCGTCACGACCAGAGGCTTTTGCAGGCGAAGACCGCTTTAGTCAGGATATGATGTACTTATTGTCTCCCTTCAAATTTGGCCGTTGTGGGATCCCTTCCTGCCTACATTTGGGAAGAGGACCAAGGCCACTATAAATAGGACCTAGCCACCACCATAGGGGGGGGTCGAATCCATTCCACCCTCACCATCTCACCAGCTCACTTGAGCTCAAGAACACCTCACCTCCTGAGGCTGTTCATCCACTGTACTAGTTCATCCTCAACCCCTCGAGGCAATCCACCACAAGGCTGGAGTAGGGTATTACACCACAAAGTGACCCGAACTAAGATAAAATGTCGTGTATCTCTTTGCCTTCAAGTTTGTGCACTAGGATGTGAGGATGGCGAGTTGGCAGGATGGATAGGTTGAGATCTCCGCATGCACCCTAGAGTTCGAACCTCTCAAGGGTTTGCGGAACCCGAAATCCAACATTTGGCGCGCCAGGTAGGGGTGTGTCGAAGATCCGCCGCTTCATCTGTAACACCCTGCTGCCGGCTCTGATGGCAGGTGCCCTTCCGCCGACTGGGCCGTCGCACACCTTTGGGGGAGCCATGGGCCTTCGTGCTTTCACCCTGGCTTTGCGACAGGTGGAGTGGCCACCCAACTTCAGGCCGGAGATGCCGCCCTGCTATGACGGTGCGGCGGATCTGGCTAGCTTCCTCCAGGCGTACAAGGAGGCAGTTTGGGCAGCCGGTGGAGACGACAAGGTGATGGCCAAGTGGCTCCCCATGGCCCTCGTAGGCGCGCCGCACGCCTGGCTGCTTAACCTGACGGAGTCTTCTGTGGCCTCTTGGGAGGAGCTCCACGGCCTCTTCATCGCGCACTTCATGGCACCGGTGCCTCCCGCCATCGCAGCTCTCCTGGGTGGGTCACAGGCGGCACCCTCCGACCGCCACATCAAGCAGTTCTACTGCCAAGTAAGCGCCGCCCAGGTGCAATCGGGGGCTCCCCCGGGCTGGGCGGCGCCCATGGCCGACCTCACCTTCGGCCGAGAAGATCACCCAACTACCGCAGCAGGAGCAGGCGCGCTCCCAATGCTCTGCACCCCACCATCTGCAATGTGGCGGTCACAAATATCCTCATCGACGGCGGAGCCGGCCTCAACATGCTCCCCGTGGAGGCATTCGGCTTGCTTCACGTGCCACACGGCCGGCTCCGCCCGACCAAGCCTTTCTCCGAGTCGGCAATGGTTCAGCCAGCCCTTTGGGGCAGATCCGCCTCCCCGTCACCTTCGGGACCCGCGACAACTACCACACCGAGCTCAGTGACTTCGACATTGCCCGGATCGACCTGCCGTACAACGCCATCCTTGGGTACCCAGCCCTTGCCAAGTTCATGGCGGCAACTCATCCAGCCTACAATCTCATGAAGATGCCAGGCAGCAGCGGTGTCCTCACGGTGGCAGGAGACACCAAGGACACGCTGCAGGCCCTCAAGCTCGCCTTCAGGACCATGGCGTCCGCATAGCCAAGCAAGAAAGAGGGCCCTAAGGCTCCGGGGGCAACACCAGCCAAGAAGAAGATGTTGTTTTGCCAAGACAGAGCTGAGACGAAGCAGGTGCCAGTTGATGAGGATGGGGCGTCAGGCGCCACCTTCACCATGGGAGCTGGCCTCCCCCCGGCCCAAGAGAAGGCGTTGGTTGGCTTCTTGCGCGCCAACAAAGAAGTGTTCGCATGGAAGCCCAAGGACCTGGTCGGGATCCCAAGGGGAATAACCGAGCACCACCCGAGGGTGTGCCCAAATGTGCGCCCAGTGAAGAATAAGGCCCGACGACATTCCACCAAGAAGCAGGCATTCATCATCCAAGAAACCGGCAAGCTGCAGGATGCTGGTGTCATCTGGGAGGTGAGGTACCCGGAGTGGCTGGTGAACCCAATCATCATCCCCAAGAAAGGGGGGAAGGAGCGCATGTGCATCGACTTCACCAACCTCAACAAGGCTTGCCCTTAGGACCCCTTTCCGCTTCTGTGCATCGACCAGATTGTCGACTCCACCGCCGAGTGCGACCTGCTGTGCTTTTTGGATGCCTTTTCGGGCTACCACCAGATCAAGATGGTTGTGCAAGATGTAGAGAAGACGGTGTTCGTGACCCCCTGCGAGGTGTACTGCTACACCTGCATGCCTTTTGGACTGCGTAATGTTGGGGCTACCTTCCAGTGGCTGATGCACATTGCCTTGGGTCAGCAGCTCAGGAGGAAGGCTGAGGCTTATGTTGATGACATAGTGGTGAAGTCTCGGGAGGCGAAGACCTTGATCGAAGATCTAAAGGAAATGTTTGCCAGCCTGCGCAAGGTTGACCTGCGGCTCAATCCTGAGAAGTGTGTGTTTGGGGTCCCCTCTGGCAAGCTGCTGGGTTTCCTAGTGTCGCACAGAGGAATCGAGGCCAACCCAGAGAAAGTCAAGGCCATAGAAGACATGAGCCCTCCGCAGACGCTCAAGGAGATGCAAAAGCTGGCGGGTTGCGTGGCCTCGCTGGGGCGCTTCATCTTCAAGCTGGGGGAACGCGCCCTCCCATTCTTCAAGCTGATGAAAAGGAAGGGGTCGTTTGAGTGGACCCCTGAAGCTGATGCGGCCTTTCAAGACCTCAAGAGATACTTAACCAGCCCTCCGGTGATGGTGGCACCACGCCCTCTCGAGCCCTTGGTGCTCTACTTGGCCGCCCCCCCTCACTCCGCCAGCGCCACACTGGTGGCGCTGAGGGAAGAGCGCCCGACCAAGGGCCCCCAGCAGGGTGCACCACCACCAAGCAGGTCGCAGATGCCTCAGGAAGGCGCTCCTGAGGCTCCACTTGACCCGACAGTCAATATCCCTTGTGAGGCTCAAACCGACCCCTCAGTCGGGGGGGGGGGGCTTTGAGGCCAAGTCTCACGAGGCCGCAGTTAGCTCAGCAAGTCGAGCATCCGGTCTACTTCGTTAACACAGTGCTACACGAGGCGCGAGCACGCTACCTCATGCCCCAAAAGCTCTTGCTCGCCCTCCTCGTCTCCTCCCGAAAGCTACGCCACTACTTCCAGGGCCACCCCATCAAGGTCGTTTTAGCCTACCCACTGGAGAGGGTACTCCGGAGTCCTAACACTGTCGGGCGAGTCGCAGAATGGAACATCGAGCTTCAGGCGTTCCAGCTCGAGTTCAGCACCACCAGGGTCATCAAGGGCGCGGCCCTCGCAGATTTCGTGGCAGGGTGGACCAACGGCCCTGACCGCGAAATATGCAAGGGTTGCTCCCTCTCACTTGGAGACGAGGCGCCGGATGGGTGGATCATGTACTTCGATGACGCGTTCGCGCGACATGGCGCGGGGGCTGGAACCGTCCTCATCTCGCCCGCCAAGGACAAGCTCTTCTATGATGTACAACTCTGTTTTCAGCAGGGCAAAAAGGCCTCCACCAACATCGCAGAATACAAAGACCTACTCGCCTGCCTCAGGGCCGCGGCAGCGCTGGGAGTGAAATGCCTCACCATCAGGGGCGATTCCCAGCTCCTCATCAACTTCTCCAACAAAGAGTATGTCCCCAAGGACGAGCACATGGAAGCATACCTAGAAGAGGTACGCAAAATGGAGAAATGATTCTTGGGCTTGGAATTGCAGCACGTGTCACGAGGCATGAACAAGGAGGTGGACGGCATTGCCAAGAGGGCATCCAGGCGGCTACCTCAGAAGCCGGGAGTATTTGAAGAACGACTCTTCAAGCTGTTGGCGGCTCCCCCCCCCACTGCGGCACTAGCACCACCTCAGGAGGACCTACCCCAAGCACCAACAACAGTCGCCCTGGCCTATGGCCCATCCTCAGGGGCCCGCCTGCTCCTCGCGCTCGAGCCTCGGGAGGGGTGCTGGACCGAGGAGTTTAAGACGTACGTGCTTCAGGGGACCTTGCCGGAGAAGGAGGAGGATGCCGAGCGCGTGGCTCATCAGGCCATCGCGTACTGCATCCGGGACGGTGAGCTGTACCGCAAAAGGCCCAATGATGTTTCTTTGCAATGCATCTTCAGGGAGCAGGGGCTTGAGCTGCTGGCAGACATACATGGTGAGGACTGCGGACACCACTCTTCATCATGCAGCCTCATGGGCAAGGCGTTCCGCAGTGGGTTCTATTAGCCCATGGCACTCAAAGATGCCACCGAGCTGGTGCGCTCATGTGAAGCCTGCCAGTTCCATGCCAAGAAGATCCACCAGCCTGCTCAGGGCCTCCAGACTATCCCGCTCACGTGGCCGTTCGCGGTTTGGGGGTTGGACATCTTAGAGCCATTTCCTCGAGCGCCAGGGGGCTACCGCTACCTCTACGTCGCCATCGACAAGTTCACCAAGTGGGCGGAAGTAGAAGCCGTCCGCACCATCCCAGTCGGATCAGCTATCAAGTTCATCAAGGGCCTCATGAGCCGGTTTAGGGTCCCTAACCGTATCATCACCGACAACGGCTCGCAGTTCACTAGCAACCTTTTCAAAACATACTGTGCTAACCTTAGAACGCATATATGCTACGCCTCAGTGGTGCACCCCAGGAGCAACGACCAAGCCGAGCGCGCCAGCGCAGAGGTCTTGAGAGGCCTCAAGGCAAGGACCTTCAAGAAGAAGCTCGAGGCTTGCGGCAGGGGCTAGCTTGACGAGCTCCAGTCCGTGTTGTGGTCCATCTGCACCACCGTGGCCAAGCCAACGGGCGAGACACCATTCTTCCTTGTCTACGGAGCTGAAGCGGTTCTCCCACACGAAGTCAGGCATCGCTCCATGTGGGTCCTGCCGTTCGACGAGGCACGTCAGGACACCACGCGGGGGATGGATCTCGTGCTGGGGGAGGAATGCCGCCGTCAAGCCTCGCTTCGAGCGGCAAGGTACCAGCAGGCGCTGCGGCGGTACCACTGCCGCAACATCTGCCCTAGGACGTTGGAGGTGGGTGATCTCGTCCTGAGGCGGGTGCTCTCTAGGAAGGGGTTGCACAAGCTCTCTCCCATGTGGGAGGGCCCGTTTAGGATTGCCCGTGTCTCCCGGCCTGGCGCCGCATGCCTGGAGACATAGGACAGGGTCCCCATCCAGAACGCCTAGAACATCCAGCACCTCCGGAAGTTCTACCCATGAAGCAAGGCTCCGCCATATGAAGGTCTCCGCTCGTGACACTCTCACATAATAATGAGTGGGGCTGTACACGCCCCGGAGTCTCCTGAGAGCCGCCCTGGGGCCTCATGGGGGCTCCCTCCCACGTCCTAGTGGCAGCACTTAGCTCCGCGCTAGTGAGAAGACTAGACTAGGTGCCGGACACAGCTGTTCATTTGCTTTCCGAAGTTGATTTGCAATCTTTTAGTGATCTTTAATGGATTTGGGGTTTTCGTGCTTTGGTTCGCCAAGTTGGATTTTCTCTCCTCTCATTTCTCTCGTTCTTGGCCTCGGTAAGGAAAGGGCGGCAGTTGCCCGTCGCTCTTCCTCGTGCGTCCCGCACGTGGGGGCTAGGCAGGTGTGTGCGCAGGGGCCTGCAGCGCATGGGCCCACCCTCGCACAAGCACACCTCGCCGAACCCCGTTGCCACAGTGCTTCGGCTTTATCCTAGCAAGAAGCCCTCGATCAACCTCACGGGCACCAGCACCCTCTCATGTCCGGCCCCTCGGGCAGCACGACGTGGTGCATTAAGCCACAACTAACCTATGATAGGGGGCTCGCGCAAGGAGGAATGAGGTGTTCGTTAGGATTTATTTTTCTTTAAACAGCTCTACAGCAGATCTACAACATCTCCCGAGGCCTTAAAGATCTCCCGAGACCAGTGGCCCCCGAGTAACCAGGAATGGGGGCTTCGCCAGGTGTCAAGGGTCTCTCCCTCATGAGGTGGGAAGCTACCAAAAACATGTCAAGCTAAGTTATCCTAGCCTTGCCTACGCAGAATACAGACATCATGGCACAACATCAAAGATAGCAAGCATAGCATAAAGGGCATAACTGACATAGTTCATTACACACCCCAGCGGGGCACCCTACTTTTTTCAAATTGCAAAAGGAAGGAAAGGTTAAACAAAAGTGGCGCAAGACAGCGACAGGTCTTGAGTCCAAGTTCGGCAGCCCCGAGCTCATGCAGGGCTCTCCTCCTGCTTCACCAGGATGTGGTGGCGAGATGATCCGCTGCCTCCCATGATCCGAGCTCGGCGGCGTGGAGGTTGATCGTAGCCGCCGCTGCTCGAGCTCTCACCCGAGGAAGAGTTTCCGCTGCGGGTGGAGGAGTGGACGTCGTCAAGGCCATGCTCACCCCCGCCATAGGCACGGCTGTCGTCAAGGCTAAGATCATCGTCGCTGTCGTCCTCTATGCAGCACCCCGCGTGGCGGCCGTCCTTTCTTAACACCCTCACGAAGATGGTCGCCAGGTCGTTGTACCTGAAGTGGAGGGTGCACCTCCCGCTCAGGCCTTGTGCGCGGGCAAACTCCAGCCAGCCGCGGGTCAGGACCATGCTGCCCGCGGTGGAAATCTCAATACCCACCCATGAGACCCTGCTGCCGCAGCCGTGGGCCTGTAGCCAGAGGCCATCAAGCCCCGATGTCGCCAGCTCACCGGTGAAGAAGCGCGGAAGCCGGAACGAGGTGCCGGCGTGTTGGTGTACAAAAGTAGGGGCTCTCTTTCGTACCCCATTACTTGTTCATGGGCGGTCAGAGGCGCGCCCATGGCCACACTTCGCAGGGCAGAGGAGGGAAGCCGAAGGCGCAAGACGACCAGACAACGCCAAGACCAGAGAGACAAGAAGCAAGAGGGCGAGGTAGACTCCCCCGGCAAGACCCTTGCCGAGGCAGCCTCCGCAGCCCCGTCAAGAGCCTTGCCAGGGCAACTTGCCCAGCGCCAGCGGAGTGCGCCACCCTTGAGCCCAAGGGTTCCAATACCATCAACAACATTGGAACCAAGGCTCAGGAGGCACCTCCATGGTGGCATGCAGATCTTTGTGAAGATCATAAACACAAGACCAAACGAGGACCAGAAGATGACGGTCCTCGGCGGGATCCTTGTCGAGGAAATCCATGAGACCTCCGGCAAGATCCTTGCCAGGGACGACCATGATGCCGTGGCAAGACCCTTGCCGGGACCCCGGCAAGACCCTTGCCGAGGACATCAGCGGGGTCGCGGCCAGGCCCGCACCTTCCAAGACTCCACCACCGTTCCCATGCAGCTGCCAGCCCGGCTAGCTAGGCTGGCACCTGTGAGGTAATGTGCGGCCTCTAGACCAGCTCAGCAAGCATCTGCGTGGTGGCATACAGATCTTCATGAAGACACTGCCACCGCGCCAGCTCAGCAGCCTGCTAGCCTATATGGCGCTGCCCGCCTCGCTGGCCTAGACGCGTGTCGAAGCAAGGCAAGGCGGCAATGGAGCAAGGGGACACCTAAGGGGCGCATTTAATTCGTTTTGTCACGTAATGACAGGCGATAAGCTCAGGTAGTGTACACTTTCCACCTCCTGTGTGCCATCGTGGTGTCCCCTTTTTCCTATAAAAGGAGGCCCGAGGCATACTAGAAAAGGATTCGGCTCTTTGGAACAAGTCATGTATCGTGGCTAGCTCAAGAACACTCAAATTTACACCAAAGCAGGACTAGGGTATTACGCATCCTCGCGGCCCGAACCTGGGTAAACGATCTGTGTGCTGGATCTTAGACCCGCTCTTTCCACAAACCCGCGCCCACCGACCGTAGTAGGGATTCCTGTGATCCCATAGGTGTCATTTCCACTGACATCTTTGGCGCGTCAGGTAGGGGGCGCAGTTGTGAAAATCTGGTCTAGCAGTTAGTTTAGCAGTTCTTCATCGCCATGGCTCCCAAGAGGAAGACGACGACGGAGATCGGTTCATCCGGAACCGGACAGCCCGTGCCGGTGAGGGCGAGTAGCGGGGAGGTCACGGACAGAACTCAAGGCGCGGCCCGCGAACACCCACATCGCTCTGGCAGTCAAAGCCTGGCGAGCGGCGTCGTTCGTGTGCGAGACGACGGGCTGCACGCCGCCAAATCCAAGGACGGAGCTGGGCCCTGATACGTCTCCAACGTATCTATAATTTTTTATTGTTCCATGCTATATTATTATCTGTTTTGAATGATTATGGGCTTTATTATACACTTTTATATTACTTTTGGGACTAACCTATTAACCGGAGGCCCAGCCCATATTGATGTTTTTTGCCTATTTCAGTACTTTGAAGAAAAGGAATATCAAACGGAGTCCAAACGGAATGAAACCTTCGGGAGCGTTATTTTTGGAACAAATCTGACCCGGAGAGCCTGGAGTGCAAGTCAAGAAAGCTCCGAGGGCCCCACAAGATAGGAGGGTGCCCCCCCCTGTAGGGCGCGCCCCCTGTCTTGTGGGCCCCTCGGGCGTCCACCAACGTACTTCTTCCTCCTATATATACCTACGGACCCCGAAAACATCCAGGGGCACCACGAAACACAATTTCCACCACCGTAAACTGCTGTATCCGCGACATCACATCTTGGAGCCTTCGCCGGCACTCTGCCGGAGGGGGAATCTACCACGGAGGGCCTCTACATCAACATCCTTGCCCCTCCTATGAGTTGTGAGTAGTTTACCACAGACCTACGGGTCCATAGTTATTAGCTAGATGGCTTCTTCTCTCTTTTTGGATCTCAATACAATGTTCTCCCCCTCTCTTGTGGAGATCTATTTGATGTAATCTCTTTTTGCGGTGTGTTTGTCAAGATCCGATGAATTGTGAGTTTATGTTCAGATTTATCTATGGTTATTAATTGAATCTTCTCTGAATTCTTTTATGTATGATTGAGTTATCTTTGCAAGTCTCTTTGAATTATCGGTTTGGTTTGGCCTACTAGATTGATCTTTCTTGCCATGGGAGAAGTGCTTAGCTTTGGGTTCAATCTTGCGGTGTTCTTACCCAGTGACAGAAAGGGTTGCAAGACACGTATTGTATTGTTGCCATCGAGGATAACAAGATGGGGTTTATATCATATTGCATGAGTTTATCCCTCTACATCATATCATCTTGCTTAATGCGTTACTCCGTTCTTATGAACTTAATACTCTAGATGCATGCTGGATAGCGGTCGATGTGTGGAGTAATAGTAGTAGATGCAGGCAGGAGTCGGTCTACTTGTTTTGGATGTGATGCCTATATACATGATCATGCCTAGATAGCATCATAATTATTCTTTCTATTAATTGCTTGACAGTAATTTGTTCACCCACCATAATGCTTATGCTCTCGTGAGAAGCCTCTAGTGAAACCTATGGCCCCCGGGTCTATCTCTTATCATATTTGTTTTCAATCAACTTTTATTTGCATCTTTACTTTCTTGCATCTATATTATAAAATACCAAAAATATATTTATCTTATCATATTATCTCTATCAGATCTCACTTTCGCAAGTGGACATGAAGGGATTGACAACCCCTTTATTGCGTTGGTTGCGAGTTCTCAGTTTGTTTGTGTAGGTGCGTGGGACTTTTGAGGAGCCTCCTACTGGATTGATACCTTTGTTCTCAAAAACTGAGGGAAATACTTACGCTACACTTGCTGCATCACCCTCTCCTCTTCGGGGAAAACCAACGCTAGCTCAAGACGTAGCAAGAAGGATTTCTGGCGCCATTGCCGGGGAGGTCTTTGCTCAAGTCAAGACATACCAAGTACCCATCACAAACTCATCTCCCTCGCATTTATATTATTTGCCATTTGCCTCTCGTTTTCCTCTCCCTCACTTCACCCTTGCCGTTTTATTCGCCCTCTCTTTCCCAATCCCCTCCTCTCTTTTTCGCTTGCCTCCTTTTGTGTGCTTGTTTACTGTTTAACCTTATGGCTACGCCTAAGGGGCCTAAACACCTTCTCAGAAGGATGGATGAGATTGAATCGAATATTAGAAGCTTTATGAATTTGCAATTTGAGCATAATAATTTCTTTAGAAAAGAGCTTAAGGAACAAAAAAGTTTTTCGGGATTTATGAACAAAGAGCTTGATGATATGAATAAAGAATTCTATGGTGTTAACGCTCAAATTACCCTGCTTGAGAATGCTATAGCCAAAATTTCTGACAAGCAAGCCACCTTAGTCAATAAGATGGCCGCTAAACCAGAAAAATTACATGAAAATAATGATGAGGATCTTAAAGTTATTGATGCATCTCCTATTAGATCTATGTTTTGCAGTATGAATTTTGATGATTATGGGACTGATGATGAATCAACTTTGCCTAGAAGGCGTCCCAAAAATTCGGAGTCTTTAGATCTTAATGCTAAATTTGGTAAAAGAGAGATTGGAGAACCTCCACTTCTAATAATGTTGAACCCACTATCTCAGATTTCAAGGAATTTGATTATGACAATTGCTCTTTAAAAGGTTGTATTTCCTTGTTGCAATCCGTTGTTAATTCTCCTCATGCTTATAGTCAAAACAAAGCTTTTACCAAACATATTGTTGACGCCTTGATCAATCTTATGATGAAAAACTTAATTTGGAAGTTTATATACCTAGAAAACTTAATGATGAGTGGGAACCTACTATAAAGATTAGAATTAAAGATTTTGAGTGTTTTGCTTTGTGTGATTTGGGTGCTAGTGTTTCCACAATTCCAAAAACTTTATGTGATATTCTAGATTTCCATGATCTTGATGATTGCTCTTTAAATTTGCACCTTGCGGATTCCACCATTAAAAAGCCTATGGGAAGGATCAATGATGTTCTTATTGTTGCTAATAGAAATTTGGTGCATGTAGATTTTATCGTTCTTGATATAGATTGCAATCTTTCTTGCCCTATTATTCTTGGTAGACCTTTCCTTAGAACGATTGTTGCGATTATTGATATGAAAGAAGGGAACATTAGATTCCAATTTCCTTTAAATAAAGGCATGGAGCACTTTCCAAGAAAGAAAGTCAAATTACCTTATGAATCTATCATGCGTGCTACTTATGAATCAAGTTCCAAAGATGGCACTCGTTAGATCTATCCTTGCTTTTATGCCTAGCTAGGGGCGTTAAACGATAGCGCTAGTTGGGAGGCAGCCCAATTTTCTTTATGTTCTTTGTTTTTGTTCCTATTTAGTGTTAAATTTTGTTTCTACTTTCTGTGTAGATGTGTTTTTATCTTTTGTTTAGTGTTTGTGCCAAGTAGAACCTATAGGATAAACTATGATGATAGTTAATTTGATTCTGCTGAAAAACAGAAACTTTGCGCTCACGAGAAAAAATTCAATAAATCACAGAAAAGAGATTTTGCATTGATTCTTTTTGCTGCTGATCCAAAAACAAATTTTCCAGTACGTTCTATTTTGGTAGGATTTTTAGAGTTCCAGAAGTTTGTGTTAGTTACATATTGCTACAGACTGTTCTGTTTTTGACAAATTCTGTTTTCCGTGTGTTGTTTGCTTATTTCAATGCATCTATGGCTAATAAATTAGTTTATAAACCATAAGGAAGTTTGAATACAGTAGGTTTAACACCAAAATAAATAAAAATTAGTTCATTGCAGTACCTTATGTGGTGGTTTTGTTTTCTTTCACTAACGGAGCTTATAAGATTTCCTGATGAGTTTTGTGTTGTGAAGTTTTCAATTTTTGGGTAAAGCTTTTATGGACTATGGAATAAAGAGTGGCAAGAGCCTAAGCTTGGGGATGCTTATGGCACCCCAATATATTCAAGAATAGCCAAAAGCCTAAGCTTGGGGATGCCCCGGGAAGGCATCCCCTCTTTCGTCTTCGTTCATTGGTAACTTTACTTGGAGCTATATTTTTATTCGCTACATGATATGTGTTTTGCTTGGAGCGTCGTGTATTATATTGGTCTTTGCTTGTTAGTTTACCACAATCATCCTTGCTGTAACACACCTTTTTGGAGAAGCCTATTTGATTAGAATTTACTAGAATACTCTATGTGCTTCACTTATATCTTTTGAGCTTGATAGTTTTTGCTCTGGTGCTTCACTTATATCTTTTAGAGCATGGTGGTGGATTAATTTTATAGAAATTGCTAGTCTCTCATGATTCACTTATATTATTTTGACAGTCTCTTAGAACAGAATGGTATTTGCTATGGTTTTAATTTGGTCCTAGAATGATGAGCATCCAAGTTGGGTATAATAAAAACTATCATAGAAAGTGAATTGGATGTTATGATCAATTTGATGCTTGATAATTGTTTTGAGATATGGAGGTAGTAATATTAAAGTCATGCTAGTTGGGTGATTATGGATTTAAAGAATGCTTGTTTTGAAGTTTGTGATTCTCGTAGCCTGCACGTATGGTGAACCTCTTTGTGATGAAGTTGGAGCACAATTTTATTTATTGATTGTCTTCCTTATGAGTGGCAGTCGGGGACGAGCGATGGTCTTTTCCTACCAATCTATCTCCCTAGGAGCATGCGTGTAGTGCTTTGGTTTTTGATGACTTCTAAATTTTTACAACAAGTATATGAGTTCTTTTGATTAATGTTGAGTCCATGGATTATACGCACTCCTTTCACCCCTCCATTATTGCTAGCCTCTCTTGTATCGTGCAACTTTCGCCGGTACCATACACCCATCATACTCCTTCCTCAAAACAGCCACCATACCTACCTATTATGGCATTTCCGTAGCCATTCCGAGATATATTGCCATGCAACTTTCCACCGTCCCGTTCATATGACACACATTACTTTTGTCATATTGCTTTTTGCATGAACATGTAGTTGACATTGTATTTGTGGCAAGGCCACCTTCATAATTTTCATACATGTCGCTCTTGATTCATTGCATATCCCGGTACACCACCGGAGGCATTCATATAGAGTCATATTTTGTTCTAAGTATCGAGTTGTAATTGTTGAGTTGTAAGAAAAATAAAAGTGTGATGATCATCATTATTAGAGCATTGTCCCAGTGAGGAAAGGATGATGGAGACTATGATTCCCCCATAAGTTGGGATGAGACTCCGGACGAAATATAAAAAAAGGGTGGCCATAAAAAAAGAGAAAAGGCCCAATAAAAAAAGAGAGAAAAAGAGAGAAGGGACAATGCTATTATCTCTTTTTCCACACTTGTGCTTCAAAATAGCACCATGATCTTCATGATAGAGAGTCTCATATGTTGTCACTTTCATTTACTAGTGGGAACTTTTCATTATAGAACTTGGCTTGTATATTCCAATGATGGGCTTCCTCAAAAGTGCCCTAGGTCTTTGTGAGCAAGCAAGTTGGATGCACCCCACTAGTTTTCTTTTGTTGAGCTTTCATATATTTATAGCTCTAGTGCATCCGTTGCATGGCAATCCCTACTCACTCACATTGACCCCTTGAAACGTGCTCGTCTCTTTGAGGTATCCATCAGGAATCTGCAGCCTTTTGATCACAACAGGCGAGATCAAGTTCAGACTGGCCCCACCGTCAACTAGCATCTTCGTCACCTTGAGGTTGCATATAGTTGGTGAAACCAACAACGGCAAGCACCCGACCGCAGTTGTGCGATCAGGGTGGTCCTCGGTGTCAAAAATGATAGGCGTGCTAGACCACTTTAGTGGCTTCTGGGCATCGAATGATGGCTCCGCCGCTACGATCTTACGCACCCACTGCTTGAGCTAGCGGTGAGAGGTGTGCAGCAAGGCACCACCGTCGACGCACATGGCCTCCATAGCTTTCTGAAACTCGTGATCACCGGACTCGTCATCCTTGTCATGATCATCGTCTTCCCGCTTCTTGTCGCGGCCCTGGGTGGGCCTCTCTTGCTGGTTATCCTTGCCGCGGCGGCCTACTTGGCCGCCACGCTTCCTGCCGGATCCTTCGACACCGTCTTGACCTCCTTGTCCCGTCTCTCATATTTGGCCTTCTTCTTCTCAGCAAGCATCTCAACTTGTTGGCAGTTCTGGAGGTCGTGGACCTTGGTGCGGTGGATCTTGCAGTACTACTTGTCGGAGCTTCCTGGCTTGTCGGCAGCCGCCAAGGCCCAGCAAGCGGCACACCCGTCAACTTCCTTGCCGGGGTCGCTTGCCTTGGCCTTCTTGGCAGTGCCGGTGTCGTCGGATCCCTCGACGGCAATTACAACCTTGCCCTTGCACTTTCTTTTACGGCGTCGGCCCTTCTTTGTCGGGGCGGCGGTGTCATCGTCTGTGGAGTCGGTTTCCGCACCGGCATCCTCGCTGGGGTACTTCCTCCCCTCTTCAGCTCGAGCGCACCTATCGGCCAGAACATAAAGTTCGGCCACATCCTTGACCTTGTTCATCGCCAGCTCTTCATGCATCTTGCGGTTGCACACATTCTGATGGAATGCACTGATCACGGTGGCAGGATGAACATCTGGGATGTTGTACTACACCCGGCTGAGTCTCTGGATGTACTTGCGTAGGTTTTCTCCTTCCTTCTAGGGGATGATATGCAGATCGCTTGCCTGGCCATGAGCTTGATGGCCTCCAGTGAAGGCGCCAACAAACTCATGGCACATATCCGACCAAGAATAAATGGAATCCGCCGGCAAGTGCATCAGCCATGACATGATATTGGGCTTAATTAAGTGCCAACGGGAAGTAGTTGGCAAGCACCTTGTCGTCACGGGCTCCAGCAGCTTGCATGGCGATGGTGTAAATGCTGAGGAACTCTGACGGGTGAGTCTTGCCATTGTACTTCTCGCCAACGTCGGGCTTGAACGTGTGGTTGGAGGGCCACTGGAACTGCCGCAGCTCATGGGTAAAGGCTAGGCAACCCACCTCGTAGGGTAGGCCACTGTAACCTCCCGGTGCCGGGTGGTCCATAGTGGGCCCTGCCCGCCTATCTGACTGGTGGCGTGCATCACACCGGCGTTCGATGGTGGTTCAAGCATCTTCAAGGGCTCGCTCCCGAAGAACTTGGCGCTGATGGCGGTGGGTCCATGGATCGGATGACGCTAAGGAAATGTTATCACAAGCGTCATCACGACGGATCGACACCCGAGGCAACTGGCGTGCGGGAGGAGAATGCACCGTGGCTGCATCACCTCCGACCCTTCCACCACTAGCATGCGGTGGCTCGACGGAGCGTCGGCCTACGGGCCCCACTGGTCGCGGCTCATCTTTGTTGGCGATGCCGGCGAGGCTCCAGACGGTGGCTCTCCAGTCGTCGGGCTTCTCTGCAGCAGGAGGAAAGTCGAGAAGCAGCTGCGCGCGTGCCAAAGCTTCTGCTGGCGTGGGCGGCGGCGAAAGCTACATGGACCGTGACACGCTCCGACTTCTAACCATGTTAGAAGGGGCTCTATCACGTCCTTGCGGTCGTACACCATTTTTGCCAGCACCTCGGCGTGCATGCTGGCTCCCTTCGTCCCGCGAAAGATGCGCAGGACTCTTCCCACGGCGGCGCCCAGGGTCACCAGCATGGTGACGCTGATCATCGCGCACAACTTGGGAAGAGCGCGTCGTGGGCGCTGGCATAGATGTCTTGGAGGTCACCGCATCGCCGGTAGGTGGTACGGCGATGCCATTGGAGGGCCCCGCGCCACCTGCGGGGGGCCTGCTAGTCTTGAGCTAGCGTTGGTTTTCCCCGAAGAGGAGAGGGTGATGCAGCAAGTGTAGCGTAAGTATTTCCCTTAGTTTTTGAGAACAAAGGTATCAATCCAGTAGGAGGCTCCTCAAAAGTCACACACACCTACACAAACAAACTGAGAACTCGCAACCAACACAATAAAGGGGTTGTCAATCCCTTCATGGCCACTTGCGAAAGTGAGATCTGATAGAGATAATATGATAAGATAAATATATTTTGGTATTTTATAATATAGATGCAAGAAAGTAAAGATGCAAATAAAAGTAGATTGAAAGCAAATATGATAAGAGATAGACCCGGGGGGCATAGGTTTCACTAGAGGCTTCTCTCGAGAGCATAAGTATTACGGTGGGTGAACAAATTACTGTCAAGCAATTGATAGAAAATCGAATAATTATGATGTTATCTAGGCATGATCATGTATATAGGCATCACATCCAAAACAAGTAGACCGACTCCTGCCTGCATCTACTACTATTACTCCACACATCGACCGCTATCCAGCATGCATCTAGAGTATTAAGTTCATAAGAACGGAGTAACGCATTAAGCAAGATGATATGATGTAGAGGGATAAACTCATGCAATATGATATAAACCCCATCTTGTTATCCTCGATGGCAACAATACAATACGTGTCTTGCAACCCTTTCTGTCACTGGGTAAGAACACCGCAAGATTGAACCCAAAGCTTAGCACTTCTCCCATGGCAAGAAAGATCAATCTAGTAGGCCAAACCAAACCGATAATTCGAAGAGACTTGCAAAGATAACTCAATCATACATAAAAGAATTCAGAGAAGATTCAATTAATAACCATAGATAAATCTGAACATAAACTCACAATTCATCGGATCTTGACAAACACACCGCAAAAAGAGATTACATTGAATAGATCTCCACAAGAGAGGGGGAGAACATTGTATTGAGATCCAAAAAGAGAGAAGAAGCCATCTAGCTAATAACTATGGACCCGTAGGTCTGTGGTAAACTACTCACAACTCATAGGAGGGGCAAGGATGTCGATGTAGAGGCCCTCTGTGGTCGATTCCCCCTCCGGCAGAGTGCCGACGAAGGCTCCAAGATGGGATCTCGCGGATACAGAAGGTTACGATGGTGGAAATTGTGTTTCATGGTGCCCCTGGATGTTTTCGGGGTCCGTAGGTATATATAAGAGGAAGAAGTACGTCGGTGGACGCCCGAGGGGCCCACAAGACAGGGGGCGCGCCCTACAGGGGGGGGGGGCGCCCTCCTATCTCGTGGGGCCCTCGGAGCTTTCTTGACTTGCACTCCAGGCTCTCCGGATCAGATTTGTTCCAAAAATAACGCTCCCGAAGGTTTCACTCCGTTTGGACTCCGTTTGATATTCCTTTTCTTCAAAATATTGAAATAGGCAAAAAACAACAATATGGGCTGGGCCTCCGATTAATAGGTTAGTCCCAAAAGTAATATAAAAGTGTATAATGAAGCCCATAATCATTCAAAATAGATAATAATATAGCATGGAACAATCAAAAATTATAGATACGTTGGAGACGTATCAAGCATCCCCAAGCTTAATTCCTGCTCCTCCCCGAGTAGGTAAATGATAAAAAGAGAATTTTTGATGTGGAATGCTACCTAGCATAATTCATAATGTAATTTTCTTTCATTGTGGCATGAATGTTCAGATCCAAGTAATACAAAATAAAAGTTCATGTTGATATAAGAAATAGTAGTACTTCAAGCATACCAAGCAAGTAATCATGTCTTCTCAAAATAGCATGGCCAAAAGATAGTTATCCCTACAAAACCATATAGTCTGACTAAGCTCTATCTTCATCACACAAAGTATTTAATCATGCACAACCCCGATGATGAGCCAAGCAATTGTTTCATACTTTAATAATCTCAAACTTTTTCAACTTTCACGCAATACATGAGCGTGAGCCATGGACATAGCACTATATGTGGAATAGAACGGTGGTTGTGGAGAAGACAAAAAAGGAGAAGATAGTCTCACATCAACTAGGCGTATCAACAAGCTATGGAGATGCCCATTAATAGATGTCAACCTGGGAAGGAGTCAGCCGAAGGGTAAGGTCACGCTGCCCGTGACATTTGGAGGCGAGTTGAACTACAGGACGGAGAATATTGTCTTCGATGTAGCCGAGATCCCCTTGCCCTACAACAGGATCCTCGGCCGCCTGGCACTAGCCAAGTTCATGGCGGCGGCACACTACGCCTATAACACGCTGAAGATGCCTGGGCCGATGACCATCATCACTTTCCCCTTGACAAGAAGGATGCGTTGATCTGCGCTGACCAACTCTACCGAGAAGTAGTTGCAGCGACTGCCGCTAAGGCACTTGCTCCTACCGTCGAAGCCCCGGAAGGGAAGAAGACTAGCAAGACCTCTCGCACCCACTCCGGCAAGCGCACCTCTTCAGAGTGTTGTGCTCCCGTTGAGGACGTGCCAGAGAACTCCACCGGCAAGAGCAAGAAGTCCAGAGCTGCACCACCAGAGACCAAAAAGGTGTCCATCAAGGAGGATGGCATGGGAGGGGCTTCCACCATAAGCTTCACCCTCCATGGAAAATAGGAAGGCGCGCTCGTCACTTTCCTGTGGGCGAATGTCGATGTATTTGCATGGCAAGCATCCGACATCCATGGCGTTCCCAGGGAGGTGATTGAGCACCATCTTGATGTCTATCCTCATGCGCGACCCGTCAAGCAGAAGGTCAGGAAGCAAGCTCTGGAAAGACAGGAGTTCATCACAGAAGAGATCGGGAAGCTAGAGGCGGCAGGCTTGGTGAGAGGAGTACTCCATCCGACATGGTTGGCCAATCCGGTGGTGGTGCGCAAGGCAAATGGGAAGTGGAGGCTGTGTATTGATTACACAGATATCAATAAAGCCTGTCCAAAAGACCCTTTCCCATTGCCACGCATCGACCAGATTGTTGACTCCACGGCCGGGTGCGACCTGTTATCATTCCTTGACGCCTACTCGGGATACCACCAGATTTTCATGATGAGAGAAGATGAAGAGAAGATAACATTCATCACCCTGTGTGGTATGTATTGCTTTTTACGGATGCCTTTCGGTTTGAAGAGTGCTATCTCAACCTTTGCAAGAGCAGTCCAAATTGGTTTTGAGCCCTAGCTACATAAAAATATGGAAGCTTATATGGATAACATAGTGGTCAAAACCAAGGACAAGACAACACTTGTACAAGATTTGGAAGAGACGTTTGCAAATCTGCGCAAGATCAACCTCAAGCTGAACCCTGAGAAGTGTGTCTTCGGTGTTCCGTCCGGCAAACTTCTCGGGTTCTTTGTGTCACAACGTGGGATCGAGGCGAATCCTGACAAGATCAAGGCCATTGAGAAGATTGAGGCGCCTAAGCGGATCAAGGATGTGCGCCGGCTCACTGGCTGCATTGCCGCCATGAGCAGATTCATCTCCAAGTCTGCTAAGCGTGCCCTTCCCTTTTTCAAAATCTTGAAAAAGGCGGTCCCAATTGATGTAGGGTAGAACCCTAGAGGCCGATCTTTCACGTTTGGAGAAGATCCCTACGAGGAACACGAAGAACACGAGGAGGGGAACGAGAGAAAAACACTCAACCAACAAGAATAAAAGTCACACATGCGCTAGATCATCGAAACAGAAGGAGAGATACAAGATTCAAGTCCAACAAAGGACGATACAAAGGGTAGCCGGTTCTTCTCCGTGAGGAGGTCTTGATGATGGTCTTCTCCGGATGGAGGTCTTGAATCCAGGTGGATCTTCTCCGAAGAGGTGTCGGTCCCTCACGAGGAGTAGATCCGGATGGATGAGCGAGGCTCTGTCTCACAAATGAGCTAAATCAACGCTAACCCTAGCTAGGAGGTGGGAGAGTTCTATTTATAGTCATAGTGCAAATGAGGGGCAAAGTGAAGGGGTACATGGGCATCAGCCCGTACCTAGACGCAGCCAGGGTCCGGACATCCGTGAGGCGCCGGTCGTCCGGAGGCTCGCGGGGTCCCGGACGCCCGTTGTTCTTCGGATGTCCGCAAATTCCGTCCTGTGGTCACTGGCACGGTCATCCAGACTTCCTCGGATTTCCATGATTTTGGTTCTGTTGGTGAAGTGGCGGACGTTCGGAGGGGCTCGGTCGTCCGGAGCCTGGGAGACGTCGGACGTCCGGGCTGGGCCGGTCGTCCGGAGCCTGTAGCTCTGGCAGGCCACTCTTCCCATGGCTGTAGCGACCTCCAGGGGTTGGTCGTCTGGGCCGGGCTGGTCGTCCAGAGCCTGTAGCTTCCAAAGCAGCTCTTCTCCTTGATCTTCACGCTTGGTGTCCTCGCCGTCTTGGCCATTGAATGTAGCTGTTCTGTGGCCCCCTTCCAAGCACCTGATCACACATAGAGTCTTCCCATGAGGTAGTAGCCATGTCTCGTGAGTAGAGAGAGGGAGTTCGGAGAGGAGCGAGTTGTTCACCTTATCTTCGATAGCCTTTGCTCGAGCTCTTTTCATTGGTCCAAGTGGTGTCGAGGGAGATGTAGGTACATCCATGGGGATGATCGAGGGATGCTCCGCATCACCAATGGAATGGACCCCAGAGGCCGAAGCTGTACTGCAGGATTTGAAGAAATACCTCTCCTCCATGCCAATAATAGTTGCACCTAAACCGCAAGAGCCGCCGCTGCTGTATCTGGCGGCAACCAATCAAGTGGTCAGTGCCGCGCTAGTGGTGCAGAGGGAGGTTGACGAAGGGGTAGTGGCAACAGCAGGACTGGTGGATTGTGAGCCAGAGCTCCCCCCGGCAGGGCCTAGTTCCGGCAAGGCGAGGCCCCTGGCAGGGTCTGACGCCGGCAGGACAGAGCCTCTACAACCAAATGAAGTGGTGCAGAAGAAGAAGATGATGCAGCACCTGGTTTACTTTGTTAGCTCCCTCTTGCAGGGGGCTAGGTCGAGGTACTCCGGTGTGTAGAAATTGCTCTTCGGCCTCCTTATGGCCTCAAGGAAGTTGCGTCATTACTTCCAAGCGCACGAGATCACCGTTGTCACCCGCCTCCCATTGCAACGGATACTGCATAACCCGGACGCAACCGGGAGGATTGTGGAATGGGCCTTGGAGCTGTCGAGCTTTGGTTTGAAGTTTGAAAGCACCTTGATGATCCAGAGCAGAGTCTTAGCTGAGTTCATTGCAGAGTGGACCTAGACGCCCGATAAAGAGATCCAGGAGACCACTCTTCACGGCAAGGAAACAAGTCGCAACTGGGTTATGTACTTTGCCGGGGCTTTCTTGCTGCAAGGCGCCGGTGCTGGTGTGCTACTCGTCGCACCCACCGGAGAGCACCTCAAGTATGTAATCCAGATGCACTTTCCCAGGGAGATGTGGATGAACAACACTGCTGAATACAAGGGATTGCTTGCTGGTCTCAGGATCGCGGAAGACCTCGGGTTCAAGAAGCTCATCGTCAGGGGTGATTCACAGCTTGTCGTCAAACAAATCAACAAGGATTATCAAAGCCCGTTGATGGAAGCCTACATAGATGAGGTGATTAGACTGAAGGAGCGTTTTGATGGGATACATGCGGAGCATGTTCCCCGAGTGGAGAACGACATCGCCGACTACCTGTCGAAGTGCGCTGCCCTCAAACTACCTGTGGAACTAGTACTTTTGTGCTTTGGTTAACTCAACCATCCGTTGAACCATCGATAGAGCAGAATAAGCGAAGGAAATCAGGCCCCGACAAGTACTTTCCCACCGAGCTCCTAGGAGCCGCTGGCAAGGAGGTTGCCATGGATACTAAGCCTACCATGGGGCGACTGACTCCGGCAGGGCGTCAAGCCCTGGCCATAGAGGCAGCCGCTGCCATGGCAGAGGAAATGCCTTTAGTCCTTGCCATCGAGCCCCAGGCTATGGCATGGGCACATCATACCGTTCGATTCCTCCAAACAGGGGAGCTTCCTGAGGAGCAGGGAGAAGCAGAGAAAGTAGCCCGTCGGTCTGCCATGTATCAGTTTGTTGACACCGTTCTGTACAGAAAAAGACCAAACGGTGTGAAATTGAAGTGCATTCCCCGGGAGGAAGGACTGGAGCCGTTGGTAGAGATACATGGAGGCATATGTGGCTCCCACATAGGGTCGAGGGCCCTTGCCGGCAAGGTTTCTTCTGGCCCACTGCCCTCCAGGATGCAACAACACTAGTAACCAAGTGTGAAGCATGTCTGTTCCATTCAAAGAAGCTTCATCAGCCAGCTCAAGCCCTTCAAACAATTCCTCTCTCCTGGCCATTTTCAGTCTGGGGGCTTGACATACTGGGCCCTTTCCCCCGCATTGTCGGGGGCTTTCAGTACTTGTACATTGCAATCGACAAGTTCACAAAGTGGCCGGAGGTGGAAGCAGTGAGGAAGGTGACAGCGCAGTCAGCAGTCAAATTCTTCAAGGGGCTAGCCTGCCATTTCGGTGTGCCGAACAAAGTCATCACCGACAACAGCACGCAGTTCACAAGCCGCACCTTCATGTAGTACATCCATGACCTCGGCAGCAAGGTCTGTTTTGCTTCCATGGCACACCCACGGAGCAACGGCCAAGCGGAGAGGGTGAATGCTGAAGTACTGCGAGGCCTGATGACAAAGAATTTTGACAGGCTGCACAAGAGCGGAAGGCACTGGATTGATGAGTTGTCGGTGGTTCTTTGGTCGATCAGAACAACGCCAAATCGAGCCACCGGCCAGAGACCGTTTGCCCTGGTATACAGGGCAAAGGCAGTTCTCCCCACGGAACTCACATACGGGTCACCTCGAGTGCTCGCTTATGACGAGCTTGAGCAAGAGCGATTGTGGAAAGATGACGCGACGCTCCTCGAGGAAGATCGTCTTCGGGTGGCTATGAGAGCAGCGTGCTACCAGCAAGCCTTGCACCGCTACCATAGCCGCAAGGTTCATGCCCGAAGCTTTGAGGAAGGCGACCTTGTTCTTCGGCGCATTCAATCGGCCAAGAATTCCAACAAGTTGATGCCAAAGTGGAAACGCCCTTATCAGGTAATACGAGTCACCAGGCCTGGTGAGTCCACCTGGAGACCGAAGATGCCATTCCAGTAAGCAACTCCTGGAACATCGAGCATCTTCGCAAGTTTTACCCATAAGGCGCAGTTGCCGCCCCCCCCGGCAAACCACCTTTTGTACAAGCCTTGTCGGCAAGGCATGTAACCCTTTGTACAAAGCCAGGCGCAGACCCTGGGCATAAATAAATGAAGCGCTGGCGCCCTAAGTTATAGCATGCATGCTAGGTTAAGTCTCTCCCTCGGTTAGGGTTGATAGTGCTTAGCGGCGACTAACCCCTAGCATAGAGGTCGAGTGTGCATCTCTCTGTTCCTTTCCATCCTCTTTGGTTCGCAGGGTACATGGACATTTCTGCTGAGCTATTGGAAGAAAGAGAATGAGTCGGTGCTCTGGTCCCGGCAAGCCAAGGTTGCCAGGGGCTGAAGACACAAGGGTCCAACCCCGGCGAGCCAAGGTTGCTGGGGGATGTAGATTCAGATAAGTCCTTTATCCCCTGTTATGCATTTCCGTATTGAATTGGGACATATGAAACCTCGTTTTATTCCTAGGCTACCGTGCTCCCCTTTTCCTATACCCAAGAACTATTCCCTGGGTCGGAATTTGGTTGTAGCCGCGGTGACAAGGAAGCAAGCGCAGGGCCTAACCCTACTTCACCCCTGCCTCTGCCAAGAGCATGAGTACGCTCGAAAGAAGTAAGGGGACGACAAGGCCTGCTGCCGGGCGACAATGTTTATCTTAAAAATAACAAGGATTCATTCCTTGGCACGGGCTTCGCTCACGCACAAAAAACCTGGCAAGCCCCCTTTTTTCATTAATACGTCCAATACAGGTACAGTTCGTACGGAATGTAAACATGAGCAAGGGGATTACAAGTTTCAAATTTAGCTAAGGCCCGCAGGCTTACAAACTAAAAAGAGATAAGATGCACATAATCCCTTTCTTGTCCCTCTCCTCAGGAAATGGAACAAGATAACATGAGGGCAAAAGGAGCGCCTAGGCGAGGTACGAGCAGCAGAAGACACCACGAGAACATATCGGTGGCCTCCCAAGAGAAGGGCTGGTGATGATGGTGCCGGGAGAAGAGCTAGAAGATGAGGCAGCGGACCGCCAATACGCTATGAAGGCGTCTATGCCATCGTACTCCGAATTAACGGCCCACCACCTGCCTTCTTTGCCTTCTCCGGCCTTCCCACACCAGCCGCCCAGGGAGGCGACCCCGAGAAGTTCAAGGAGTTGGCCTCACCCCCGGCAAATTGCTCTGCCAGGAGGAAGGGCCAGGAGCAGATGCCGCTGTTTCCGCCGCCATCCGGGAACGGTGTGCTTGACGCCTAGTCGGACCCATCATCCTCCCGCCCGCTACCCTCATCATCGATGTCGCTGTCCTCCTCGTCGCTCTTGCCTGAAGAAGAGCTTTGGCCATCAGTCGAGCTCTCCGCAGAACACCCTAGCCTGTGTCCCGAGCGCTCAAAGACCTTGACGGAGAGCAAATAGCTCTCCGCTAGCTTGAAGCAGAGGACGTGCCCATCCATTAAGCAATGGGCGTGTGCAAAGGTTTTCCAGCCCCGGCAAAGGAGCATCACTTGAGGGGTGGGGAACCCTGTGTTCACCCACATGTCGCCATGGCAACACCCCTTCATGTGAAGCCTCAGCCGCGGTGGCTGGTCGACCTCCAGCACACTTGCGAACGCCCGAGGAAGACGAAGGCTGCGGCGCGGCGGCCCATGCAGCTTTAAGATAAACTCGAGCGCCGAGTCCCCAACATGGCCACTCGGCGAAGCAGGAGGAGAGGGTGACAGGGACGGAGACGGCGCAGGCATCCCCCTTCGAGGCCCACCTCTTCCTCGACCGCCTCACTGACCGCGGCCCCGCCCGGTGGCCCCGCCTCGAGCATGGCCTTCACCCTGGGCATCTAGCTCTTCCTTGACCGACGCGGCTCTCTGGCGGGAGGAGGACCTGGTCGCCTCCGCAGAAGAAGAATGGCTGCGACCACGCCCCCTTGCCATGACCGTGGGTGGGAATGAAGACAAGGGGGGGCATAGGGAGATGCTTCTCCTCCTGCCCCTGAGTCCCCTTTTTATAGTTGGGAAGGGGAGGCCGAAGAACTAGCTCTGCACCACTGAAGAGCCCGCTCAGATCCGGCTCATAAAAATGGCAGCAGGCGAGGCCATCGACCGCCCTCCCCGCCCAATCAAGGGCGAGTGAGTATCGGCCCACGCACCTTCCCATATCCCATTCGTCTGTCACCTACCCCACGCTGTGCATGCGGCGTACGTGGCGCAAGGGGCGGGTGTAGTGGGAAACATGGAAGGATGGTTTCAAGGCAGAGAAGGTAAATGAGCAGCGGCCCTGCAGTCCTAAAGGGACATGCAAGCCACCTCTTTACTATTCATCGCAGGATGACGCAGGCATGCTTCGGTCACCCCACGCATGATCCCCACGTCACGCATTCAACGTGGGTCGTGGGGAAGTGCAACGGACGAAGAAGTTACCGCAGTAAGAATCCGCCCTGCCTGCATGACTGTTCTGGACCTAGCCCAACAACGCGTCGCGCTTATGTGTGGCCCAGGCCCGAGGGCTCCTGTTGATGTACATAAGTAGGGGCTCTCTTTCGTACCCCTTTACTTGTGCACGGGCAGTCAGAGCGCGCCCACATCCACACTTAGCAGGGCAGAGGAGGGAAGCCGAAGGCGCAAGACGACCAGAGCAACGCCAAGACCAGAGAGACAAGAAGCAAGATGGCGAGGTAGACTCCCCCGGAAAGACCCTTGCCGGGGCAGCCTCCGGCAACTTGCCCAGTGCCAGCAGAGCACGCCACCCCTAAGCCCAAGGGTCCCAATACCATCAACAACATTGAAACCAAGGCTCGGGAGGCACCTCCATGGTGGCATGCAGATCTTTGTGAAGATCATAAACACATGACCAGAAGACGACGGTCCTCGGTGAGATCCTTGCCGAGGAAATCCACGAGACCTCCGGCAAGATCCTTGCCGGGGACGACCACGATGTCGCGGAAAGACCCTTGCCGGGACCCCGACAAGACCCTTGCCGAGGACATCAGCGGGGCCGCAGCCAGGCCCGCACCTGCCAAGACTCCACCGCCATTCCCATGCAGCTCATAGCCCAGCCAGCTAGGCTGGCACCTGCGTGGCAACGTGCGGCCTCTAGACCAGCTAGGCAAGCATCTGTGTGGTGGCATGCAGATCTTCGTGAAGACACTACCACCGCACCAGCTCAGCAACCTGCCAGCCTACATGGCACTGCCCGCCACGCTGGCCTGGATGTGTGTCGAAGCAAGGGGACACCTAAGGGGATTTTATGCGTTTTTTCCCGTAATGACAGGCGATAAGCTCAACTACTCTACACTTTCCACCTCCAGTGTGCCACTGTGGCGTCCCATTTTTCCTATAAAAGGAGGCCCGAGGCATACTAGAAAAGGATTCGACTCTTTGGAACAAGTCGTGTATCGCGGCTAGATCAAGAACACTCAAATATACACCAACGTAGGACTAGGGTATTATGCATCCTCGCAGCCTGAACCTCGGTAAATGATCTATGTGTTGGCTCCTAGACCCGCTCTTCCACAGCCCCGTGCCCGCCGACCGTAGTAGGAATTCCTGTGATCCCATAGGTATCGTTTCCACCGACATGGCAGGTCTCTTCAACCACACCACCAACTCAGAGAGCATGTCCAATGAGTATAAGCGCGGTCGAGGAGGGCGAGCAACCACAGCGTGCCTCCCCTCGCCACGGGGGAGCCCTATGACCGGTGGCCCCCGCCACAAGAAGAAGCACCACCACGGACGCCAAGGGAGACGCCGACCCTTGGAGATGCGCCCCCGCGCCCCCCTGGGGGCCGCCGCCGGGGTCACCGCATGCTTGCGGGGACGGCCGCGGCCCCTCTTGGGTGGTGGAGAAGCTGGTCCCTCCTTAGGAGCCTTCCCCTTCTCAGCGATCGAGAATCTCCTTGTCGGCGCCATGGATACTGCAGCAAGGTGGAGGAGAAGGAGGGACAAGGAGCGAAGATGAAGAAAGAGATGGGCGAGGGGGGCTCTGCCCCTCCCCTCATTTATAGTCAGAGGGAGGCCAACCGCCGGCCTCCATGATCCCCCGTAATGATGATCCTCTACATGCAGCATCGAGTTTTCAAGTCGAACGACTGCCGAGGCAGCGTGGGGAAGTGGAAACGCCCATGTCCCATCAATTGCCACGCGCCGTTCAAGGCCGCAGGCGGTTAGGGCCCGTGGCGTGATAACCCACAAGTATAGGGGATCGCAATAGTTTTCGAGGGTAGAGTATTCAACCCAAATTTATTGATTCGACACAAGGGGAGTCAATGAATATTCTCAAATATTAGTAGTTGAGCTATCAATTCAACCACACTTGGATAACTTAATATCTGCAGCAAAGTATTTAGTAGCAAATTAGTATGGAAGTAACGATAACAGTAGCAAAAGTAATAGTAGCAGTTTTGTAGTAATTGTAAAGTGGCAACGGTAAAGTAACTAAGCAAAGATCAATGTGTGAAAAGCTCGTAGGCATTGGATCAGTGATGGATAATTACGTCAGATGTGATTCCTCATGCAATAGTTATAACATAGGGTGACACAGAACTAGCTCCAGTTCATCAATGTAATGTAGGCATGTATTCCGAATATAGTCATACATGCTTATGGAAAAGAACTTGCATGACATCTTTTGTCCTGCCCTCCCGTGGCAGCGGGGTCCTATTGGAAACTAAGGGATATTAAGGCCTCCTTTTAATAGAGTACCAGATCAAAGCATTAACACTTAGTGAATACATGAACTCCTCAAACTACGGTCATCACCGGGAGTGGTCCCAATTATTGTCACTTCGGGGTTGCCGGATCATAACACATAGTAGGTGACTATTGACTTGCAAGATAGGATCAAGAACTCACATATATTCATGAAAACATAATAGGTTCAGATCTGAAATCATGGCACTCGGGCCCTAGTGACAAGCATTAAGCATAGCAAAGTCATAGCAACATCAAACTTAGAACATAATGGATACTAGGGATCAAACCCTAACAAATCTAACTCGATTACATGGTAAATCTCATCCAACCCATCACCGTCCAGGAAGCCTATGATGGAATTACTCACGCACGGTGGTGAGCATCATGAAAATGGTGATGGAGGATGGTTGATGATGACGACAGCGACGGATTCCCCTCTCTGGAGCCCCGAACGGACTTCAGATCAGACCTCCCGAGAGAGATTAGGGCTTGGCGGCGGCTCCGTATCATAAAATGTGATGAATCGTTCTCTCTGATTTTTTCTCCCCGAACGTGAATATATAGAGTTGGAGTTGAGGTTGGTGGAGCATCAGGGGGCCCACGAGGCAGGGGGCGTGCCCAGGGGGTAGGGCGTGCCCCCCACCCTCGTGGACAGGGTGTGGGCCCCCTGGCCTTGATTCTTTCACCAATATTTTTTATTAATTCCAAAAATATTCTCCGTGAAGTTTCAGGTCATTCCGAGAACTTTTATTTCTGCACAAAAATAACACCATGGCAATTCTGTTGAAAACAGCGTCAGTCCGGGTTAGTTCCATTCAAATCATGCAAGTTAGAGTCCAAAACAAGGGCAAAAGTGTTTGGAAAAGTAGATACGATGGAGGCGTATGAACTTCCCCAATCTTAAACCTTTGCTTGTCCTCAAGCAATTCAGTTGACAAACTAAAAGTGATAAAGAAAAACTTTTACAAACTCTATTTGCTCCTATTGTTGCAAATATGTAAAGCCTGCATTCAAGTTTTCAGCAAAGATTATGAACTAACCATATTCACAATAACACTTAGGTCTCATGTTTACTCATATCAATGGCATAATCAGCTAGCGAGCAATAATAATAAAACTCGGATGACAACACTTTCTCAAAACAATCATAATATGATATAACAAGATGGTATCTCGCTAGCCCTTTCTGAGACCACAAAACATAAATGCAGAGCACCCCTGAAGATCAAGGACTGACTAAACATTGTAATTCATGGTAAAAGAGATCCAGTCATACTCAATATAAACTAATAGTAATGCATGCAAATGATAGTGGTGCTCTCCAACTGATGCTTTTTAATAAGAGGATGATGACTCAACATTAAAGTAAATAGATAGGCCCTTCGCAGAGGGAAGCAGGGTTTTGTAGAGGTGCCAGAGCTCGATTTTGAAATAGAGATAAATAGTATTTTGGGTGGCATACTTTCATTGTCAACATAACAACCGAGAGATCTCGGTATCTTCCATGCTACACACATTATAGGCGGTTCCCAAACAGAATGGTAAAGTTTATACTCCCCCACCACCAACAAGCATAAATCCAAAGCTTGCACGAAACAAAGGGTGCCTCCAACTAACAACAATCCTGGGGGAGTTTGTTTGCAATTATTTTGATTTGATTTGAGCATGGGACTGGGCATCCCGGTTACCGGCCATTTTCTCGTTAGTGAGGAGCGGACTCCACTCCTCGTGAGAATAACCCACCTAGCATGGAAGATATAGACAGACCTAGCTGATACATGAGCTGTTCGAGCATGCAAAACAGGATTTCATTTGAAGGTTTAGAGTTTGGCACATACAAATTTACTTGGAACAGCAGGTAGATACCGCATATAGGAAGGTATGGTGGACTCATATGGAATAACTTTGGGGTTCATGGAAGTGGATGCACAAGCAGTATTCCCGCTTAGTACAAGTGAAGGCTAGAAAAAGACTGGGAAGCGACCAACTAGAGAGAGACAATAGTCATGAACATGCATTAAAATTAATCCACACTGAGTGCAAGCATGAGTATGATATAATCCACCATGAACATAAATATTGTGAAGTCTATGTTGATTTTGTTTCAACTACATGTGTGAACATGTGCCAAGTCAAGCCACTCGAATCGTTCAAAGGAGGATACCACCCTATCATACCACATCACAACCATTTTAATAGCATATTGGCATGCAAGGTAAACCATTATAAAATCCTAGCTAATTAAGCATGGCACGAGCAACTATAATCTCTAATTGTCATTGCAAACATGTTTATTCATAATAGGCTGGATCAGGAATGATGAACTAATCATATTTACAAAAACAAGATAGGTCGAGTTCATACCAGCTTCTCTCATCTAAATCATTCCATCATATATCGTCATTATTTCCTTTCACTTGCACGACCGAACGGTGTGGAAAATATTAATAGTGCACGTGCATTGGACTAAGCTGGAATCTGCAAGCATTCAATACAAGGGAAAAGACAAGGTAATATGGGCTCTCGGTTAAATCATCAATAATGCATAAAAGAGCCACTTCAACATTTTCATTATGGTCTTCTCCTCTCGACCCCCAAAGAAAAGAAAAGAAATAAAACTATTTACACGGGAAAGCTCCCAACAAGCAAAAGAAGAACGAGAAATCCTTTTGGGTTTTCTTTTTAATTACTACTACTACAGGCATGGAAAGTAGACTAGCTAAAAGCTACAACTAATTTTTTGGTTTGGTTCTACTTAAGGTGTTTCAAACACACAAGAAGAAGACTTAGAAAAGAAAATAAACTAGCATGGATAGTAAAATGAAAAAGTATGAGCACCGACAACTAGCATGAGTGTGTGAACATGAATGTAATGTCAGTGATAAATACGTACTCCCCCAAGCTTAGGCTTTTGGCCTAAGTTGGTCTATGGCCACCGCTGGCCTGGTAGATATCCAAATTCGTAGTTGGGGTTGTACAGAGATGCAGCAGTGATACGTCTCCAACGTATCTATAATTTATGAAGTATTCATGCTATTATATTATCCATCTATGATGTTTTATATGCATTTATATGTCATTTTATATGATTTTTGGGACTAACCTATTAACCTAGAGCCCAGTGCCAGTTTCTGTTTTCTCCTTGTTTTTGTGTTCTACAGAAAAGGGATACCAAACGGAGTCCAATTGACGTGCCAATTTTTGAGGATTTTTTTATGGACCAAAAGAAGAGCATGGAGCATCAGAGTTGGGCCAGAAGAGTCTCGGGCTGCCCATGAGAGTGGGGGGCGCCCCCCCCCCCCCTAGGGCACGCCCCCTATCTCGTGGACAGCCCAGAGACCCCCCCTGACGTGAAACCAACGCCAAATATTCCTATAAATACAGAAACCTTCGGGAATTAACCTAGATCGGAAGTTCCGCCGCCGCAAGCCTCTGTAGCCATGAGAAATCAATCTAGGCCCTCTCCGGCACCCTACCGGAGGGGGTCATCATCATCGGAGGCCATGGAGGAGGATCTCGGAGGGGCCATCATCACCATGAAGGCCAAGGACCAGAGGGGGAAAGCCATGGAGGAGGAAGCACAAGGGGGAGAACCTCTCCTCCTCTCTCTTGGTGGCACCGGAGTGCCATCGGGAGGGGAATCATCGCCGCGGTGATCGTCTTCATCAACATCACCATCCTCATCTCTTTTACGCGGTCCACTCTCCCGCACCCCGTTGTAATCCCTACTTGAACATGGTGCTTTATGCTACATATTATGATCCAATGATGTGTTGCCATCCTATGATGTTTTGAGCATATATCTTTTGTCCTTGGGTTGATTGATGGTCTAGATTGGTACGAGTTGTATGTTTTATTTTGGTGCTGTCCTATGGTTCCCTCCGTGTCGCGCAAGCGTGAGGGATTCCCGCTGTAGGGTGTTGCAATGCGTGCATGATTCACTTATAGTGGGTTGCGTGAGTGACTGAAACACAAACCCAAGTAAGGGGGTTGTTGCGTATGGGATAAAGGGGACTTGATGCTTTAATGCTATGGTTGGGTTTTACCTTAATGATCTTTAGTAGTTGCGGATACTTGCTAGAGTTCCAATCATAAGTGCATATGATCAAAGTAGGGAAAGTATGTTAGCTTATGCCTCTCCCTCATATGAAATTGCAATGACGACTATCGATCTTGTTAACAATTGCCTATGACAATTCCACACGCCGATCCATCATTATTCCACACTCACTATTTATATTATTTAGTTTTATATTCTAACTTTATGATAACAGCACCTACTTTTATATTCTAGCTCGATTTCATACAAAGTTATCCTCTACATACCCACAACATAGTTTTATTTCTCGTTGCTAGTTGGAAGCAAATGTTCGGTGCACGTAGAGTCGTATCAGTGGCAGATAGGGCTTGAGAGAATATTGATCTTACCTTTAGCTACTTGTGGGTTCGACACTCCATACTTATCACTTCCACCTTTGGGAATTGCTACGATGATTCCCTGCACTTGGGGATTATCAAGCTCTTTTCTGGCGCCGTTGCCGGGGAGCAATAGCGTGAGGTTGATATTCTCGTGTATGCTTGTTTGCTTTCTTCACTAAGTAGATTTTGTTTTTCCTTTTTGTTTATGTTTAGTTGTGGGTGAAACATACAAAAATAATAAAAATAATGAAAATACCAAAAAAGAATTACTTGCCTCTCATGCCTAAAAAAGTTTTTCAAAAAGAGAAGTGATTGGAAAGTTATGCATTGAAGAAGTGAGGGTCGACCTTGAGCACTTGTGTTCATGCTCACGGAAACAACGTAGAATTTTTCATGGAAGTTTCTCTATAAATAATTATACCCTTGTATATATCCTTTGTATTATAAAAATAATGTGCCAAGCTTTGGTTTTAGTGTGATCAGATTGCTTGCTTACTATGTGCAGAACAAAAATAGAGATTTTGGCTGTAGTGCATGAATTTACGTTTTTTACTGGAAAGTCAAATGGGTCTGAAACTTTTTGCAAATTACTTATGTACAAATTTTTCAAATTTTCAAATTTATGTGATAATTGTTGGAGTTACAGAAGTTTACTAAACTTCCAAATTACTACAGACTGTCCTGTTCTTGACAGATTCTGTTTTTGTGTGTTGTTTGCTTATTTTGATGCATCTATGGCTAGTATGTAAGGGTATGAACCATAGAGAAGTTGGAATACAGTAGGTTTAACACCAATATAAACAAAGAATGATTTAATTACAGTACCTTAAAGTGGTAGTTTGCTTTATTACACTAACGGATCTCAGAAGTTTTTGTTTAAGTTTTTGTGAATGAAGTGTTTCAAGAACGAGGAGTTACCGATGTGAGAAGAATAAAGAGAGACAAGAGTTCAAGATTGGGGATGCCCAAGGCACCCCAAATAAATATTTCAAAGGATACTCAAGCATCTAAGCTTGGGGATGCCCCGGTTGGCATCCCATCTTTCTTCTTCAACAAATATCAGTATACCTTGGTTTTTGTTTTGTTCACATGTTTTGTGTCCTTTGTGTTTGTATTTTTCTTTAAGATTCATGCTAGTATGAGATATCTCTTCATTGATTTATAGAATACTTCATGTGCTTCACTTATATCACGGATCAAAATGATGCAAATACGTCGACCACTTAGGTCAACTCCAGCGCACGACCCATCCTGTCCGAGTGCGTCCGTTTGAGGCAAAACGGACGGCATTTCCTAAACGGCGCTTTAAGCGCCCGTTCTAGGTGTTAGGGCAAACGGGCGCACACACCCCTTCTCCACGCGGGCCGGCCCATTCCATTTTTTTCCTCCTCTTTATTAAGGAGCAAAAATTCTACGAGCGCGGCGGGAATCAAACCGTGACTTGCTGGTGATATGCACACTACGCTAACCACCACAGCCACCGCACCTTTTGCGTCTCTCATTAGTTTTTTACTTCTTTTCTTCTTTCTTGTTTCTTTTTCAATTTTTTATTTTTCTTTGAAGAGTTTCGTTTAGTTTTTTTCTTTTCTTTTTTCGTTTTTCTTAGAACTGTTTTTGTTCTGTTTTTTTATATATTTTTCATTTTTTTTCTAAATACATGAACATTCTCTTTTTCCCAATTCGATGAACTTTTTTTCAAAGTTGATGAACTTTTATCAAATTTAATGAACTTTTATTATGAAATTTGATAAAAAAATCAACCACGGTGAACTTTTTTGAAATCCATGAACTTTTTTTAAATTTTGATGAACTTTTTCAAATTCGATGAACTGCTTTTAAAATTTGGTGAACTTTTTTTCAAATTCGGTGAACTTTTTTTCAAATTCGATGAACTAATTTTCAAATTTGACGAACTTTTTGTTCACCGTATTGAAGAAAAATGTTCACCATACATTGAAAAAATGTTCAGTGTGTATAACAAAATGTTCATCATGTATAGAAATTTTGTTCAGCATGCACTCAAAAGGAGTTCATCGTATTTAAAAAAAGTTCTACGTGTATTTGAATATTGTTCACCATACATTGAAAAAATGTTCAGTGTGTATAAAAAATGTTCATCGTGTAGAGAAATTTTGTTCAGCGTGTATTCAAAAAAAGTTCAGCGTATTTTAACAAAATGTTCAGTGTTCTTTGAATAATGTTCACCCTATACTAAGAAAATGTTCAATGTGTATTCAGAACTATTTTTGAATACGCAAGCTTTCTTTTGCATGCTCAAGAACTCCATCCATAATATTTGAACATATTTTCAATATTTGAAATGTATAAATGCCACAGTGTATTGTGCAATAAATAGCGCTTCTATTTTCTGTTTATTTAAACTTTTGCGGTGGGAATATCAGCTAGCAGTTAGGTGGTCTAGTGGCTAGCCTGACCGTGTGGAAGCGGGAGGGCGCGAGATCGAATCCCGGTCAGGAGCTATTTTTGGCTGTCATTTTTCTCGTTGCTTTGTTGCGTGATTGTGGGCCGGCCCATCCAACCGCTGCGGGCGCCAGATCCCTTGCGCGGTGCTGAAGGCGTCCTATAGGAGGTCTCAAAACGGACATACCAGACGACCCAGCGCACAAACGCAAACAGACTCTTGTCCGTTTTATGTCTGCTTTTGACCCATCCCCGGCCCAAGTTTGGGCCGCCTTTGAGGTGAAACAGACAGTGCACGGACGGTCGAGCCGCGCCCACTTGTCCTTCCCTAGCCTGCCCGTCGGTGGCACATGTCTCCCTTTTTTATCCTCCGCCCCCCTCTGCACCGAGCACTCCAGCCGCACCCCCCGCCACTCTCGTCCCTCGCCGCCGCCGCCGCTGCCATTGTCATTGTGCAGCTCGGCTGCGCGGTCAGCCCAACCCTCGTTGCAGCCTCCATGCCCTCGGCGATCCGAGCTACCCAACCACGACCACATGATTTGTGCTCCCGACCGTCGGATTTGGAGCGAATCCGGCCGGACTTGAGCTTGCCCGGCTGCGGGAGGCCGCGCCGTGCCATGGACTGGCCGGGCACCGGGCCGGGAGGCCCTAGCAAGGCCACATGCAGATACTGACTCCTCTAGCCGCTCGGATCTACACCGTCGGTGGTTCGCCGACAGATACACGAACGACCATCGGCCGGGCTCGTTGCCCAAAAGCTCGTCGACGCACAGTTGCCACTCATTAAGTGCGACCACTGCCCAAAGAAGGTCTTTCGCCGCGTGTCTACAATGGATGAACATCCCGGATGGGTGTTCATCAAGTGCTCAACCGATGGGGTATGTGCTACTTAGCTTCGATTGTACTCTCGGATTTGACTAGTTGTGCTAACTTAAATTTTTATTGTGTAGAATGGATGCAACTTTTGGTATTGGGAAAAAAAGCACATCGATATATTGATAGGGTGCAATTTAGTAAATGTCCGTGCACTTTTAGCAAGAGTAGAGGCTAGAGATGAGACTAGTGCACTTGTTGATAGAATAGAGGCTAGATGCGAGGAAGCAACGTCTACTTCTTTAGACTCGAAGAAGAAAGAAGCACACAAGATCGAGCCTCCGCAGACCAACAATCAATGCATTGAGAAGGCACTAATCCAACTTACGGGAGCAGTCATGGAAGTTAGTTATCTTCTAAAATGTCTTCTTGTGGTTGTTGTGTTCTTTGGTCTTGCTATTCTAGTCAAATTTTGGTGATGTGCTTCCATATATCAAAAATCAATGATGAAAATAAAAAATATATGCTTCAAAAGAAAAATGTATGCGGACGGGATGCGGCCGAAATGCGGCCATGCGTTGGGCGCACCCCAGAAAATGCCTGGACACGACCCCATTGCCCTACCCAAACTGACAGAATCCAGGCAAAACGGACGTCCGTTTGGGGCCGTGCGCTGGAGTTGGCTTAGAGCAAGTACAATAGCAGGCTTATAACTCGCTTACATGGCAATTTTTTCTATGTGAAGAAGAGAAACATGAAAAAGTAAGGGGAGTACAAAAATATGAAGGGTAGAATCTTTTTTCAACTTCTCTCTATCTCTTTCTTCATATTTCTGCCATGGCCTCTAGGGCCTTTTATTGGAAATATGCCCTAGAGGTAATAATAAAGTGGTTATTATTATATTTCCTTAATCATCGTAAAGGTTCATTATTCATGTTAGAATTGTATTGACGGGAAACTTAAATACATGTGTGGATACATACACAAATATCGTGTCCCAAGTAAACCTCTACTAGACTAGCTCGTTGATCAAAAGATGGTTAAGGTTTCCTAACCATAGACATGTGTTGTCACTTGATAACGGGATCACATCATTAGGAGAATGATGTAATGGACAAGACCCGTATGATTTTCTGTTTTTGCTACTGCTTTCTTAATGTCAAATACATATTCCTTCGACCATGAGATCATGCAACTCCCAGATACCAGAGGAATACGTTGTGTTCTATCAAACGTCACTTCGTAACTAGGTGATCATAAAGGTGCTCTAGAGGTATCTCTGAAGGTGTCTGTTGAGTTGGCATGAATCGAGATTGGGATTTGTCACTCTGTATGACAGAGAGGTATCTCGGGGCCCTCTCGGTAATACAACATTACAACAAGTTTGCAAGCAAAGTGATTAAGGAGTTAATTACAAGATGATGTATTACATAACGAGTAAAGAGACTTGCCGGTAACGAGATTGAACTAGCTATGGAGATACCGACAATCGAATCTCGGGCAAGTAACATACCTGCCAACAAAGGGAACTACGTATGTTGTCATAAAGGTTTGACCGATAAAGATCTCGTATCATATGTAGGAACCAATATGGGCATCCAGGTCCCGCTATTGGTTATTGACCGGAGAAGCGTCTTGGTCATGTCTACATCATTCTCGAACCCGTAGGGTCCGCACGCTTAACGTTCGTTGATAATATAGTACTATATGAGTTATGTGAGTTGGTGACTGAATGTTGTTTGGAGTCCCGGATAAGATCACGGACATGATGAGGAGCTTCGAAATGGTCCGGAGGTAAATATTGATATATAGTATATGGTATTAGGGGTCCGGAAAGGTTTCGAAATGCACCGGATTACCATCGGAGTGCCGGAAGGGGTTCCGGGAGGCCACAGGTAGTTATTGGGCTTAACGGGCCAAGGAGAGGGGAGCACACTAGCCCACACGGGCCTGGCGCGCCCACCTCCCGGCCACCGGCCCTAGGGAAGGAAAGGAAGAGGGCCAGCCCCCTCTTACCTTCTCTTCCAAATGAGAAAAAGGAAAGGGGCGAGGGGGCGCCTCCCCTCCTGGCTTCTCCCAACGCGCCAAGAATGAAGGGGGTGGTGCGCCTAGGGCTGCCTCCCCTCCCCCTCCACCTATATATATGTGAGGAGGGGAGGGGGCACCACACACCATGAATCCCCAAGCCGTGTGCGGTGCCCCCTCTCCCTCTAGTTTCACCTTCATCTAAATCCATTGAGCTTAGCGAAGCTCTGCAGAAATAGTTTCACCACCACCATCATCACGCTGTCGTGTTGCCGGAACTCATCTACTACTTCGCCTCTCTTGCTAGATCGAGAAGGCGAGGACGTCATCGAGTTGAACGTGCGCTGAACGCGGAGGTGCCGTGCGTTCGGTGCTTGATCAGAACGGATCGTGAAGGTGTATGACTACATCAACCACGTTATTAAACGCTTCCGCCTAATGGTATACGAGGGTACGTAGACACACTCTCCTCTCTCGTAGCTATGCATTTCCATGGACAGATCTTTCGTGTGCGTATAATTTTTTTTGTTTTCCATGCAACGTTCCCCAACACCTTTTGCCATGTGTTACACATTTCTGTCACTATAACATTTGATTTTCAAACCTTACAAACAAATGGATGGGTTTTCAAACCATCATCTGAGTGCAATCACACACACATGTGTGCACATGACACCTCGATGTTAAAAAGGTTTTAAATCTCCCATTGAGGCAATTGAGGTCGACTTCGTACAAATCTTGAAATCTAAAGCATTATTTTGTTCATATTATTATCTATCAACTAACGTGATCGTTTATGTTGTTGGGCGTATATGTTCACTAAGCAGCTTCTTGTTCACATCATTGCTTCTATGGTCAGATGGAAAAGAGACCAAAGAGAAGAAAACATCATAGTAAAAATGATAAGAAGATTCAAGGAGATGAGAAAAAACAACAACTTTGTTTTACAATTTTAGTTTTTTCAAATATAATGTCCTCATGTTAATTCATTTGTTTTTGTTCCATGTTGCATTGATTACTGCACAAGTATGTGAAATATTGGTGATATTATCTATATGTGTCATGTGAGTTTGTTGTGTAAGATCGTATTATGTACTTGTTATGTGCTAGGAATATAGTGATAGATTAAGTGGTTTCATGCCCAATGCCGCCTAAAAATTGTTTTCATGGACAAGTAAAATTAAGATCAACCTCTAATTAATGTTGCCCTGGTGATTCAAATACAATACCCGAACACTAGCGGGTCCGAAGGGCCACACACCACACATGGGTCATACCACAATTGCTTTCTTCCGACTCTGATTCCTGATGATCACAAACTTATTATATCATCTGAATTTTTGCTTGGAAATAAAAAGAATTGAAAAGGATGAAGACTGCCGGCCTCTGCATCTGGGGCGATGAATGCCTGCAAGTTCATTTGCCGCTAGCCTACCTTCTCTTCCGGAAATCTGAAGCTGGAGCCAACAGGCAGGCAAAGACACATTTTCTCCACCCTAAAAATCCATCTCTCCTAGAGTGTTGCTCTACAACCATTGGCTAAACAAAGGGGGTGCAGGTCGAGGTGGCTATGAAGTTTCACACATGATACTCCATGAAAGGACCAGTGTTGGATGGCGACTCCATGATCGCCTGGATTCGCGTCTTTGATGAAGGGGATAACAGACAACTTTAGAGCGCAAACTGGGTGATAGAAGACACACATATCTTGTGGAAATAGTTTCGGGTTCCGCAAACCCTTGAGAGGTTCGAACTCTGGGGTGTCTACGGAGATCTCAACCTACCTAGCTTGCCAACCCGCGATCCTCACAGCCTAGCGTGACGAACTCGAAGGGAAAGAGAGACACGGTGGTTTATCCTGGTTCGGGCCACCTTGCGGTGTAATACCCTACTCCAGCCTTGTGGTGGATTGCCTCGAGGGGCTGAGGATGAACTAGTACAGTGGATGAACAGCCTCAGGAGGTGAGGTGTTCTTGACCTCAAGTGAGCTGGTGAGTTGGTGAGGGTGGAATGGATTCGATCCCCCCTATGGTGGTGGCTAGGTCCTATTTATAGTGGCCTCGGTCCTCTTCCCAAATGTAGGCGGGAAGGGATCCCACAACGGCCAAATTTGAAGGGAGACAACAAGTACATCCTATCCTGACTAAAGCGGTCTTCGCCTGCAAATGCCTCTGGTCGTGACCCTGCGGTGGGCTCAGCGATGACCTCCGTCCTGCCGTCCTGGCGGTCTTGGTCTTGTTGCACCAGAGTGGAAACTTTCTGTTGATTCCTCGGGACACCGCGCTGCTGCTTGCCTCCTTTGCACCGAAGAGGAAACTGGTACACTGCGCCCGCTGGCGCCCACTTGTCCTTGGCCATCATGGCTCACGTTAGCTGAGCCTCATGAGCTGCACCTTGCATAGAAACCTCCGCTCCTCTGGAGCCAGCCTGGGGAGGCCGATCCCCTTGGAGGTCTTGGTGTCGTCCGCCTCGCAAGGGTCTTGAGTTGTTGATGCTGAAGCTAGGTCATACCAGGCCGTCAATGGAGCCATGCAGTGGGCTGCAGGCAGACAAGCCTGGGTACCCCCCGCATCCAGAACACCGATAGTAGCCCCCAGGCCCAAGGCGCGCTCGGACTTGACTTCTAGGCGAAGCCAAAGGGCAAGTGCGGAGCACCGTGATACGTCTCCATCGTATCTACTTTTCCAAACACTTTTGTCCTTGTTTTGGACTCTAACTTGCATGATTTGAATGGAGCTAACCCGGACAGGCGCTGTTTTCAGCAGAATTGCCATGGTGTTATTTTTGTGCAGAAATAAAAGTTCCCGGAATGACCTGAAACTTCACGGAGAATATTTTTGGAATTGATAAAAAATACTGGAGAAAGAATCAGGGCCAGGGGGCCCACACCCTGTCCACAAGGGTGGGGGGCGCGCCCTACCCCCTGGGCGCGCCCCCTGCCTCGTGGGCCCCCTAATGCTCCACCGACCTCAACTCCAACTCTATATATTCATGTTCGGGGAGAAAAAAATCAGAGAGAAGGATTCATCGTGTTTTAGGATACGGAGCCGCCGCCAAGCCCTAATCTCTCTCAGGAGGGATGATCTGGAGTCCGTTCGGGGCTCCGGAGAGGGGAATCCATAGTCGTCATCATCATCAACCATCCTCCATCACCAATTTCATGATGCTCACCGCCGTGCGTGAGTAATTCCATCATAAGCTTGCTGCACAGTGATGGGTTGGATGAGATTTACCATGTAATCGAGTTAGTTTTTATAGGGTTTGATCCCTAGTATCCATTATGTTCTGAGATTGATGTTGCTATGACTTTGCTATGCTTAATGCTTGTCACTAGGGCCCGGGTTCCATGATTTCAGATCTGAACCTATTATGTTTTCATGAATATATATGAGTTCTTGATCCTATCTTGTAAGTCAATAGTCACCTACTATGTGTTATGATCCGGCAACCCCGAAGTGACAATAATTGGGACCACTCCCGGTGATGACCGTAGTTTGAGGAGTTCATGTATTCACTAAGTGTTAATGCTTTGTTCCAGTACTCTATTAAAATGAGGCCTTAATATCCCTTAGTTTCCAATAGGACCCCGCTCCCATGGGAGGGTAGGACAAAAGATGGCATGCAAGTTCTTTTCCATAAGCACATATGACTATATTCGGAATACATGCCTACATTACATTGATGAACTGGATCTAGTTCTGTGTCACCCTATGTTATAACTGTTGCATGAGGAATCGCATGTGACATAATTATCCATCACTAATCCAATGCCTACGAGCTTTTCACACATTGATCTTTGCTTAGTTACTTTACCGTTGCCACTATTACAATTACTACAAAACTGCTACTGTTACTTTTGCTACCGTTACTGTTACTTCCATACTACTTTGCTACTAAATACTTTGCTGCAGATATTAAGTTATCCAGGTGTGATTGAATTGACAACTCAATTGCTAATACTTGAGAATATTCTTTGGCTTCCCTTGTGTCGAATCAATAAATTTGGGTTGAATACTCTACCCTTGAAAACTGTTGCGATCCCCTATACTTGTGGGTTATCAAGACTATTTTCTGGCGCCGTTGCCGGGGAGCATAACTCTATTCTTTGATCCACTTGGGATTTATATCTGCTGATCATTATGAGGAACTTGAAAGACGAAAAAACTAAGATTTTTCCCTCAACTACGAGGGGAGGTAAGGAACTGCCATCTAGCTCTGTACTTGATTCTCCTTCTGTTTTGAGTAAACTTGCGACACCTAAACCTGCTTCTGCTATTAATTCTGATATGTCGCATGTTATTGATGATGCCACTTCTGCTATGCATGATGCTTATGATGAAACTACTTCTATGCTTGATAATACTGTGCCATTAGGATAATTGCTTGACAAACAACTTGCTAGGGCTAGAGAGAATGAAATTATTGAAACTAATAATACTAATGAAAGTGATGATGGAGATTCTCCCCCTAGATATGAATTGCCTATTGTGCCTGAGGGTTATTGAGGGAGTCCTGGATTAGGGGGTGTCCGGATGGCCAGACTATGACCTTTGGCCGGACTCCCGGACTATGAAGATACAAGATTGAAGACTTCGTCCCGTGTCCGGATGGGACTTTCCTTGGCGTGGAAGGCAAGCTTGGCGATACGATATGTAGATCTCCTCCCATTGTAACCAACTCTGTGTAACCCTAGCCCTCTCCGGTGTCTATATAAACCGGAGAGGTTTAGTCTGTAGGACGAACAACAATCATACCATAGGCTAGCTTCTAGGGTTTAGCCTCTCTGATCTCGTGGTAGGTTAACTCTTGTACTACCCATATCATCAATATTAATCAAGCAGGAGTAGGGTTTTACCTCCATCGAGAGGGCCCGAACCTGGGTAAAAAAATCATGTCCCTTGTCTCCTGTTACGATCGGCCTAGACGCACAGTTCGGGACCCCCTACACGAGATCCGCCGGTTTTGACACCGACATTGGTGCTTCCATTGAGAGTTCCCCTGTGTCGTCACCTTTAGGCCCGATAGCTTCTTCGATCATCAACCACGACGCGGTCCAGGGTGAGACTTTTCTCCCTGGACAGATCTTCGAATTCGGCGGCTTCGCATTGCGGGCCAATTCACTTGGCCATCTGGAGCAGATTGAAAGCTACGCCCCTGGCCATCAAGTCAGGTTTGGAAGTTTAAACTACATGGCCGACATCCGCGGAGACTTGATCTTTGACGGATTCGAGCCACAGCCGAGCGCGCCGCACTGTCACGATGGGCACGATCTAGCTCTGCCGCCGGACAGTGCCCAGAGTGCCGCTCAGGTGTCCACTCCGACCCTTAGCTCGGAGCCGACTGCGCCAGTCAAGGACGGGTGGCTGGACGCTGCCTCGGGGGCTGCAATCTCTACGGCGATCGAGCCGAACTCTAATCTTGTCCTTCGCGGAGCTCGTGACTCCAAGGTGCCGGACTCCTTTACGGACTCCGAATATTCCGCACCCCTCCCGATTGAACCCAATTGGGCTTCGATCATGGACTTCACCGCCGCGGACATCTTTCAACGCCCGCCCTTTGGCGACATCCTGAATTCACTAAAGTCTCTTTCTTTATCAGGAGAGCCCTGGCCGGACTATGGTCAGCAAGGTTGGGATGCATACGACGAAGAAATTCGAAACCCACTCACCACCCACTTCGTAGCCACTGTCGACGATTTAACTGACATGCTCGACTTCGATTCAGAAGACATCGACGGTATGGACGCCGATGAAGAAGACGAACAAGAACCAACGCCTATAGGGCACTGGACAACCACCTCATCCCACAATGTATACATGGTGGACACACCTAAAAGAAACAACGATGAGGATCAAAAAGGCGCAACGAGGGATCATTCCCTCGAAAAGCAATCAAGGCGGCGACGGAAGCGCCGCGCCAAACCGCACCTCGACAGAGACCCAGCCATAGAGCAGGACGAACCGGCGGACGACGAACATGCCGTCGAGCAACCGTCCGAACAGGGTAACTTGGATAAACAAACCGAACAACCCGTCCCCGGCGAAGATAATAGTCCGGATGACCTCACGCCGGACAAGTTGCTGGAGAAGAAGAACCTCCACCAAAGGCTCGTTGCCACTATGCGTAGCCTGAAAAAACAGAAGCGGAAGCTCAAAACAGCGGAAGATGCACTCAGAATCAGATGGAGCAAAGTACTCAACACCGCACACAAGTACGGCGACAGTCACCACACAAAGAGCTACCCGAAGCGAAAATTACTACCGGAATTTGATGAGGTGGCCTTAGAGCCCCCACAGTCAAAAAACAAGGAAGCCACCAGGTCGGATAGATGACCCCATGACCGACATCGAGCGGCAAAGGGCGCTGCACTCAATCCGGTACGCGATCCGCACAAGGATTCACATCAAAAAGACGGCCCGACTAGATCTATCTACGGGCCAAGAAAGCAAGCTCTAGTAAGCAATGCAACGCAACAAATATTCGAACATCGCGGCACACCCAAATACAGGGGCGCCGCACATCCCTTATGTTTCACCGACGAGGTGTTGGACCATGAATTTCCAGCGGGATTCAAGCCCGTAAACATAGAGGCATACGACGGAACAACAGACCCTGGAGTCTGGATTGAGGATTATATACTCCACATACACATGGCTAGAGGAGATGACCTCCACGCCATAAAATACTTACCCCTCAAGCTCAAAGGGCCAGCCCGGCATTGGCTTAAAAGCCTTCCCAAAAACACCATAGGAAGTTGGGAAGAGCTCGAGGATGCTTTTCGGGCAAATTTTCAAGGGACCTATGTCCGACCTCCGGATGCAGACGATCTAAGTCATATAACTCAACAACCCGGAGAGTCAGCCCGGAAACTCTGGAACAGATTTCTTACTAAAAAGAATCAGATAGTCGACTGTCCGGACGCTGAAGCCCTAGCAGCTTTCAAACATAGCGTTCGAGACAAATGACTCGCCAGACACCTCGGCCAAGAAAAGCCAAGAACAATGGCCGCATTGACAAGCCTCATGACCCGCTTTTGCACCGGAGAGGCTAGCTGGTTGGCAAGAAGCAGCACCAGCGAGCCAAGTACATCCGAAGTCAGAGATGGAAGCCGGAAACCGCCGTAGCAAGGAACAGCGCCGGATCAAGGATAACAGCCCGAAGAGCACGGTAGTCAACGCCGGATTCAAAAGCTCTCGGCAGAACCAGAAAAAGCCTCCCCCCCAAGATAATAGGGACGAGCTATCTAACCTCAACAAAATCTTGGACAAAATATGCCAAATCCACAGTACTCCTGGGAGGCCTGCAAACCACACCCACAGAGATTGTTGGGTCTTCAAGCAATCCGACAAATTCAATGCCGAACACAAGGTGCTCGACATATCAAGAGAGGATGACGATGAACCCCACAAGCAGAGCACCGGAGAACAAAAGAAGTTCCCGCAAGAGGTCAAAACAGTAAATTCACTTCATGTGAAAAAAGGAAAAAACAGAGTGGCGCCTATGGAGATATGTGCCATACGGCCTGTCCCATAGGAGTCCCGCCACTGGTTGTTACAACCAATCACCTTCGATCATCAGGATTACTCTAGAGGTATTCGGAACGCAGGCTGGACTGCCTTGGTCTTAGATCCGATAATTGACGGACTCCACTTTACACAAGTCCTAATGGATAGGGCAGTGATCTAAACCTGCTATATCACGACACAATCCGCAAAATGGGGATAAATCCAGCAATAATTCGCCATGGCAACACTTCCTTTCAAGGGGTCACGCCAGGCCCAGATACCCAATGTATGGGTTCCCTCTTGTTAGAAGTTATGTTCGGCTCCCCCGACAACTTCCGAAGCGAAAAGCTAACCTTCCACATCGCCCCATTCATAAGTAGCTATCAAGCACTACTCAGACGCGAGGCCTTTGCCCACTTTAACGCAATACCGCATTATGCGTCCCTTACACTCAAAATGCCCAATCCATGAGGCATCATCTCATTAAAGGGAAGTATCCAGCATTCCTTGAGCGCGAACGATGGTGCGGCTGCCTTGTCAGCCGCACATTAAACCAGCTTTACTAGTTAGACCACCTAAATATGTCGTTCAAAACCCCGGACATGGCTCGATGAGTACGGCGTAAACATACAAAGGCTTAATAGCCGCATACCCCTGTACAAGGGGCTCCGCGCGTTTACACCAAGAGACAATAAAGCTCAATTCTACCCATTTTCTGTATTATACTTTGTTTATTTTAACATAGATTTCTCGCACGATTGTTCTCAACTAAGTTCCTCGCTTTTACAGACGAACACCATGCTACACCCGTCCAGGATACGGCACAACGGAGACACAGGCGTAGACGTGCAGTAGGGACCCGTTTCAAGGATTCTTTTCAGATTAAGACCCTGCGTAAACCTTTTTTACTGTCTCTTGTTGATAACATCCCCCGGTTTTTTGCTATAACCGAGGAGGAGGCTGGCGTCTTGGCATGTGGCCATGCCAGAATTTTGCACGTACCTGGACACCAGGGGCTTCTTACCAAGGGCTTTTGTTCGGCCCGTTTTCATAAAGACCGAATACCTTAGGGAGTGTTCGGCGTCGCGAGTTTGGCCTTATATGCATCAACTCCGAATCATGTCTTTGGTCAAATGTTGGGTTTGCCCGGCTCCTGTGTTTTGCTGCCTTACGTTCCGCTCTATCGGCTAAGGCGGCACCAGGAGAACTACTGCGATTGTGCCCCGGTTCGGCCAGGCGAGCACCTCAGTAGAGAAAGCCAAAAACTGACTGTCATGATATAGCGAGAGGCTGGTCAACCACTCGATGACTTGCCGAAATCTTTAGGATTCCTCCGGATTAACGAAGGGCCGTTTCCCGGTTAGGCACACACGCGCCCCGAATTCGAGCGAGCGCGGTGCCCCTAGGGGCTATTCAGTAGCCCCACTGTCAAACTCCTATGGCTAAGTGAAAGTGATAAAGCATTATAGTCCGGTTGCCTAGTTCGCTGTGCTATCACCTCCTTTATAGGACCAAGACGTTGGATCAAGTGTGAAAATGCGCCTTCTGCGAACACCCCCGCATTATATGCGTGGGGGCTGAAGCCAACGACTGCCATCTTTCAGGTTATATACACATATACATTAACGGCCGCACATGAGGTATTCTAATTCTTGAAAGCACAAGTATAAAAAGCTTTTATATTGCGTCAAAACATTGTTTTACAATAGTACATGTTATTCGAACATAACATCCTTTGAGCACTGTGTCTCTATTAAACGAGCGCCCTGCAGAACTTCCTCAAAATAGTGCTCGGCAGGTACTCGGCTTCCGTCCGAATCCTGGGATGCAACAGCACTGGCCTTCATCTTTGCCCAGTATGTCTTGACACGGGCAAGAGCCATCTGTGCACCCTCTATGCATGCTGACCTCTTCATTGCATCAATATGCGGCACCACACCAAGGAACTATTGCACCAAGCTAAAATAACTCTTCGGCTCGGGCCCTTTCGGCCACAGATGACTCACGACATGTTTCATGGCGAGTCCGGATAACCTGTTCAGCTTCGCCCATGCGGCCAAATGATCAGACACCGAAAGTGGGCGCTCTGGATTGTGGAACTGCGACCAAAAAAGTTCTTCCAATCCGTGGTCATTTAGACCCCGGAAGTGTTCGGTCGCGTCCGCGGCACTCGCCGCCAGATCCAGATAAGTGTTTGCCGCACTCCACTTCCGGTCCAATGGAGCATATTTAGGATCCCCGAACTTCATCCGCAGCATATAGGGCTTTCCAGCCGTGATATCTCCGGTCTGACGTAGCTCCTCCTTCATAGCTCTCATTGCAGAGCGAGTGTCCTTGGCCTCGGCAGTGACCTTTTCTAGGTCCTTCTGTGCCACCCTATCTTCTTTTTCAAGAAGCTTACAACAGTCAGCAGCATCCTTCAATTTTATAGCCATCTCAGCCATTTCTTTCTTGCTCTGGCAGTGAGCAGCCTGTTCGGCTCTTAGCTCTTCAGCCGCCTTTAAGGCAGCCGCATCACTTTTCCTAGCTTGCTCCTTGGCTCGGGAAAGTTCCGCCCGAAGGTTCTCCACGGCAGCGGCACCATCTGCATTAAGCACACATGATATAAGGTACGAGCATCAAGCTCCTCTTACCAGATGTCTTCGGAGACATTACATACCTTGTGCCTCGTCCAGCCGCTCATTTACAAGCGCGATGTCAGCATCTGCCACGTCAAGTTGCCGCCTTAGCTTGGCAAATTCATCAGTCCGGCTAGCCACCGAACACCTCGCCACCTACATGGGAAAGGCGACATATTATTCCTGGGATTATGATCCTCTGTGCGCCGTCATTTTTGACAACACACAGAGTCTCAGGGGCTACTATCTATACAGGGCGCATTTTATATATGCGGCTCTGTCAAAAGGTACATCATTTTGCGTACCTCAAAACCTGTCAGTAAACTCCTGGCGGCCTCGTACAATCCACTTTCCGCGGATGAAATCCTTCTAATCACCGTGTTCATGAACACACGGTGTTCTTCTGAGATAGACGCTCGCCCGAGCAGATCCTTCAGCTCCTCCGACCGTGCACCGGAAGGTGCCGGACTAGTCCGAAGACCTTTTTCGAGGTTCGGATTTGGAGAAACCCTCCGAGACGACACCTCGGGGTCGCCCGCCTCGCAAGACGGTACAGCTAGGGGAGGCGTTTCACTCTCCATCATCTCCGGACGAAGATCCCCTGAAGATGAGCTCTGCTAAGAAGGGTTGAGATCTGAACTTCAAAGTAAAATTTCGGTTATCTTACTCAGAAATAAAACAAGGATGTCACTCATTTTAAAACCCCTCTCTTTACTTACGGCTCGGTGGAGAGCTGATCCCCTTGGGGGCACAATGCGGCCGGGGCACTCTCCGGCGTCGGACCCTCTAATGAAGATTTCTTCCCCCGCTTTGAGGCCATCGCCTCCGGGTCTTCAGAGGCGGTCCTTTTCTTTCCCTGGTTAGGGGAATTCTCGATTCCTCCTTTCCTGACAGCCTCCTTCGCGGAGGCGGTAGCTTCTTGGTTCCCCTCTTCGCCTTCTTCCAAAGGCGCAGTCTCCACCATCCTGGCCAACACGGGATCCGGCGTAGTCTCAGGGAGGGGGGCCGGACACCTGATAAGCTTTGCTTTCGCTATCCACTCCTGTTTAAAGGATAGCTCTTTTAGAAGGGCAATTTTAAGATAAACATACGGGTAGCGTGTCCGGGTACAGGGCTACTTACTTGAGTGTCTGGGCGATTGCAGCTCAGACCTGCGTCCTCGGACGAGTCCAGACACATTGCCTGTGATCCGAAGAACAATTTATACATCTCCATGGGCGTTGTGCACATAAAATGTTGGAGGACTCACGGTCTCTCCGAATTAAATTCCCACAGGCGGAGGGGGCGACGTTTGCAGGGCAGTATGCGGCGAATCAACATAACCTGCGCCACTACGGTCAAATTGATATCTCTCTAGGAGATTTCGAATGTGGCCCTGCAGCAAGGGCACGTCCTTGGACGGCCCCCAGTTAAGCCCTTTATTGACCCATGATGCTAGCCATGGTGGGGGACCCGAGCGAGAAGCAGGTGGCGCCGCCCATGTGGTTCCCTTGGAAGCTGTGATGTAAAACCACTCTCGTTGCCATAAGCCGAACTCCTCTTGGAAAGAGCCCTCGGGCCACGAAGCGTCGGCAATCTTGCTTATAAGAGCACCTCCGCACTCCGCGTGCTGCCCCTCGATTATCTTCGGTTCTACCTTGAAGGTCTTAAGCCACAGTCCGAAGTGAGGGGTAATATGGAGGAAGGCCTCACACACGACAATGAACGATGAGATTTGGAGGATGGACTCCGGAGCCAAGTCGTGAAATTCCAGCCTGTAATAAAACATGAGCCCCCTCATGAAGGGATCAATCGGGAAGCCGAGCCCCCAAAGGAAGTGAGATCTGAACACCGTGCTCTCACCGGGCTGGGGAGTGGGGATAGCCTGCCCTGGAGCAGGCAGCCTATGCGAGATTTCGCCGGTTAGATACCTGGCATCTCTCAGCTTTCGCACGTCTTCTTCCGTAACGGAGGAAGGCATCCACCGGCCTTGGAGGTCGGAGCCGGACATCATCGAAGGCCGAAGCGCCTGAATTTGGAGCTTTGGGTGTTGGAACTCGAGGCGAGAGGCGGATTTGATGGGATTGAAAGAAAGCAGTCGAGCCTTGGTCTCTTTATAAAAGGGGTTGAATACCAAGAGCCCTCCCCGTGACCGTCTGGGATTCACTTTCAATTAAGAAGTCATACCCATGGCACGGTTGGGTTACCCACGCCCGTATTGATGAGAATCCCGGAATAAGGGACACGATCTATGCTTTGACAAGACGTGCCAAGGAAACCGCCTCGCTAAACACGCTGAGGTGGGACAGTAAAACGATTCAAATAAAGGCTTGGCTGTGGCATGATGTCATGCTACGGGATACGTCAGCAGATTAGATTTGTGCGAATATTATTCTCTCTACGGTGGTATGTGGAAACTATTTTACAGAGTCGGACACTATCCTTGTGTTCAACATCTTCTATGAAGTATTCGGAGGAGGAACCCGCCTTGCAATGCCGAAGACAATTTGCGCGCCGGACTCGTTGTCATTGAAGCCTGGTTCAGGGGCTACTGAGGGAGTCCTGGATTAGGGGGTGTCCGGATGGCCGGACTATGGCCTTTGGCCGGACTCCCGGACTATGAAGATACAAGATTGAAGACTTCGTCCCGTGTCCGGATGGGACTTTCCTTGGCGTGGAAGGCAAGCTTGGCGATACGATATGTAGATCTCCTCCCATTGTAACCAACTCTGTGTAACCCTAGCCCTCTCCGGTGTCTATATAAACCGGAGAGGTTTAGTACGTAGGACGAACAACAATTATACCATAGGCTAGCTTCTAGGGTTTAGCCTCTCCGATCTCGTGGTAGATCAACTCTTGTACTACCCATATCATCAATATTAATCAAGCAGGAGTAGGGTTTTACCTCCATCGAGAGGGCCCGGACCTGGGTAAAAACATCGTGTCCCTTGTCTCCTGTTACCATCCGCCTAGACGCACAGTTCGGGACCCCCTACACGAGATCCGCCGGTTTTGACACCGACAGTTATGTTATGGATGAAGAAACTGCTAGAGATTTTCTTGCTTGCAATGATAGATCTGATCTTAAGAAATTATTAGCTAAGCTGAAAGAAAAGTCTTTGAATGCTAGAATGAAATATGACCTTGCTTTTGCTACTTCACCTATCTGCATTACTGATAAGGATTGTGATTTTTCTGTCGATCCTGAGATAATTACTTTGGTTGAATATGATCCTTTTTATGGCCATGAATATGAAACTATTGTGGCACATCTTACTAAGTTAAAGATATAGCCACCCTATTCACTAATGATGAGAAAACTCCTTACTACTATATCCTTAAATTATTTCCATTTTCACTAAAGGGTGATGCTAAAATATGGTTTAATTCTCTTGATCCTGGTTGTGTGCGTAGTCCCCATGATTTATTACTACTACTACTATGATTTATTACTTCTCTGCTAAATATTTCCCCGCTCATAAGAAACAAGCTGCTTTAAGGGAAATATATAATTTTGTGCAAATTGAAGAAGAGAGTCTCACACAAGCTTGGGGGAGGCTTCTCCAATTACTTAATGCTTTGCCTGATCATCCTCTCAAGAAAAATGAAATACTTGATATCTTTTATAATGGACTAACCGATGCTTCCAGAGACCACATGGATAGTTGTGCTGGTTGTGTTTTCAGGGAAAGAGTTGTTGATCAAGCTGAATTGTTATTGAATAATATGTTGACTAATGAAAACAATTGGACACTTCCTGAACCAACTCCTAAGCCAACTCCGAAGAAAATGGGTATTCTATTTCTCAGTCCTGAAGATATGCAAGAGGCAAAGAAATCTATGAAAGAAAAGGGTATTAAAGCTGAAGATGTTAAGAATTTACCGCCTATTGAAGAAGTACATGGTCTTGATAACCCGACACAGGTAGTAAAGGTAAATTCTCTCTATAGATTCGATGAGGTGATATTCCTCGTTATAAGTCTGCTAGCCAATGCTTAGATCAGTTTGATAATTTTCCTCCTAAACCATCAAAGAAAAAGGATGATGAGGATTTTGAGCGCTTTGCTGAAATGATTAGACCTATCTTTTTTACGTATGCGTTCGACTGATATGCTTAAAATAAATCCTTATGCTAAGTCCATTAAAAATATAGTTACAAATAAAAGAAAGATACTGGAAGCTGAAATTTCCATCATGCTTGCTAATTATACTTTTAAGGGTGGATTATCTAAGAAACTTGGAGATCCAGGAGTACCAACTATACCATGCTCCATTAAAAGAAACTATGTTAAAACTGCTTTATGTGATCTTGGAGCCGGTGTTAGTGTTATGCCTCTCTCTTTATATCGTAGACTTGATTTGAATAAGTTGACACCTACTGAAATATCTTTGCAAATGTCCGATAAATCAACTGCTATACCTGTCGGTATTTGTGAGGATGTGCCTGTTGTGGTTGCAAACATTACTATTTTAGCGGACTTTGTTATTCTTGATATTCCCGAGGATGATAGTATGTCGATTATCCTTGGTAAACCCTTTTTGAATACTGCAGGGGTTGTTATTGATTGCAAAAAAGGCAATGTCACTTTTCATGTTAATGGTAATGAGCATACGGTACACTTTCCGAGGAAACAACCTCAAGTTCACAGTATCAATTCTATTGGAAAAATTTCATCGATTATTATTGGAGGTTTTGAATTTCCTCTTCCTACTGTCAAGAAGAAATATGATATTCTTATTATTGGGGATGTACATATTCCCGTTGAGGTAACTTAGTATTATTCAAAATTTCTCCGGTTCCATGTTATTCGAAAAGAGTTTGTTCACAAGACTTGATCAACCTTGTTAGTGGATTCCTTTTGATGAGCATGAGATGGATGAAGTTAGAAAGCACAACTCTCTGTACCCTCCTTTTACTTTCTGTTATTTAGATTAAATAAAGCAAAAATAGTATTTTCTGTCTGTTTTCTGAACTATCCTTGCAATAAAAAATTCCCCGAAAATAAAAGTTCTCCAAATGTCCTGAAAATAAAATATGATTTTTTCTAGAATATTTAAGAATTACTAGCATTGAGAACACACCAGAGGGGGCAACCACCTGGCCACGAGGGTCCAGGGCGCGCTCACCCCTCCGGGGTGCGCCCCCTGCCTCGTGGGCCCCTGGTGCCCCCCTCCACTTATTCCAACACCCACACACTCCTTCCTCCCAAAAACATCACCAACCAGCTCAAGCACGAGTTCTAGCTCATCTTGCTGCCATTTTCGATCTCCTTGCTCAAAGCTTCATTCACGAAACTGTTTTGGGGGATTGTTCTTCGGTATGTGACTCCTCCAACGGTCCAATTGTTTTTGTTCTAGTGCTTTATTTATTACAATTTTTTGCTGCTAAGGTGACCCTGTTCTTGAGCTTGCATGTCAAATTTAATTGGCCCCAAGTAGTTCTAATGCATGATATAGTCTCTAAGCACTTGTGAGGGTAGTTGCTATCAATCTTGTTGAGTTTGGTTCACTTTTATTGTGAGTTACTAAAATTTTCAGAAATTTTTCAGAGGAAGAAGTATGTTTAGGAAAATGTACCAAGGTGGTTCTTCAAGGAAGCAAGGACCCAGGCTCGCAATACGTGAGCCGGACGACAAACCACCGAGGGAAGCTCAAGTGCGGCCTTGTGAATGGCCGTCAGAGGAGTTTATGGTCCAAGCAGGCATCAAGGATGAATTTGATGCATATGTGCGTAATGCTGATCTTGAGGACTTCGTGTCAGATAAGTGCCTACAGTACTACTACCTTACTGATTCCTTTGTGAGAAGGTTTAAATTTACATCTTCGCGCAATTCTAGAAGATTTTAATACTGCTTGTAAACTCCCGCAGTGGGGCAATGTTAGTGAACCTCATAAATCTGAATATAAAGACTTCCTTGCTAGTGTCACTGTGGGTGAATCCAGAGAAATCACACAAGCTACTATAGGGAGCATTCATTTCCCCTCCATACATTATTTTGCTCTCTTTATAGGTAGATGCATTAACGGTAAAGATGAAGCTTGTCACATGTGCGTTCCTGATCTTAGTGTCCTCAAGAGTGCGGTATTAGGTGATAAACAATATAACTTGGGGGCCATTGTTGCACGAAGGCTGCATCTTAATGGTACATGTGGAGATTTGTTTGGTGGGATTTATGCAACTCGTGTAGCTAATTATCTTGGTGTACCCATACATGGAAGTGACATGGAGTTGCCTCCTGCTTATCTAGATTATAGTGCCATGGTTAGCCATCAGTTTCTTGAGAGGAATGAACATTTCCTCCAGTACGGACTAATCTTTGACAGATGGCGTACTGTCCATGTTGCTCTCCCTGCTCCCACTTTCTTTGACTTTCAAGCAAAAAGGAGATACTTTATAACCAGGGAGGAGGCAAACTGTTGAGTAACGTGATTGTATAGGAAAGCTAGGATAGCATAGGATATTATTCTACCTTGCCTTGTACTCCAAGATGATCATGTACTCCTATATATATGCCCACGAGGCTCAAGCAATACATCAAAAAATTCCACCAAATCTCTCTCTCCCTTCTAACATGGTATCTATCGCAGCCGCCGCCGCTTCCGCACCTGCGCGCCACCCCCGGGGCGGTCGGCCTCCATGACCGCCGTCGGGGGCTGCGCCGCCCGTACCTAGGGTTCGTCCGCCGGTCGTGATGACCGACTGCCCTAGAGAGTCTTTTCCCCGAACCTTGCTCCGAGGTTTTCTCTCTCCCGCCGGTCATCTTAATCGCCTGGTTTCTTTTTGGTTTTCCGATCTATTCTCGATCGGTTTGCGTCGTCCACCGCGGCTACGAGGCCGTCCGCTCCAGGTCGTCCCGTTGGCAGCACCGACCCTCACGCCGCTGCTGCGTCACCCCGTCAGGCCATAGCGAGCGTGGCATGCGGTCCACACCTCCGTCCCGAGGCCGTCCCCGCGGTTGCACCGACCCGCGCTTCTCCGCCGCGCTGCCCCATCGGGTTGTCGCGCCACGGCCCGCGGTCCCTGCCGCCGCCCAGAGGTCTTCCGCCGATGCCTTGACCTGCCCGCCGCCACTGCGTCGCCCCTTCAGGCCGTAGCGCCGTGGCCCGCGGTTCATCGCCGTCCCCGCGCGTCGACTTCCCGTGGCATGCGCTGCACCACCACCTTTGGCGCGGGAATGCCACCGTCCGCGCTGGTCTTTGTCACGCTGTCAGGGTTCTTCGCCTACTTCGAGCATCGCCGCTGCGCTCATAACCTAGCCGCCGCCGCCGTCAGGCCACCGTCGTCGCTCTTCTTCGGCCGCTGCCGCCGCCCGTCCACCCCGTTCATCTTCATCCAGCACCAGCCCATCGCCAGCGTCGTCGTCATGTACCCCGACTTCTTAGACATGGCGTACAGCTTGTGCAGGTCCCAGTCTATGCATGCCCGATGCTGGCAACACCGCCGCGTGCCTTCATCCCCGACGTGTCGCCGGGCCTGGCAAGCCTGGCGCGGCGCTTCGTCAACCTCGTCTTCGTCCGTCTACGCATGCCCGATGCTGGCAACACCGACGCGTGCCTTCGTCTACGATGTGTCCCCAGGGTTGGCAACCCCGGCGCGACGCGTCGTCAACATCATCTCTATCCTGGCGCACCACTACTTCGACACCACTGCGCCCACGACTAACTCGGCACCTCCTTGCGCTCGCGGCTCCACGGCGACTTCCTCAACACCGGCTACCCTGACTCGACATCGACCACGGCCTTCTTCACAAGGCTACCTCGACCACGGCTCCACCACCCACGCTCTCGGCTACATCGACAAACGGCACAAAGGGCTACCGCTTGCTTGATTAACCTCGTCGGTTTTCACTCCAACCATGACTCCGCTATGCATCGACTGTTACGACTGTGGGGGGTGTCCGTTAGCTTGCCTTCAGATTCTTCTCCAGTCTCACCGTCTGCGTCGCTACCGTTGTGACTGCGGGGGGGATGTTGAGTAACGTGATTGTATAGGAAAGCTAGAATAGCGTAGGATATTATTCTACCTTGCCTTGTACTCCAAGATGATCATGTACTCATATATATATGCCCACGAGGCTCAAGCAATACATCGAACAATTCCACCAATCTCTCTCTCCCTTCTAACACAAACGAATATGAGAGGAGGACGGAGGCAGCTCGTCAAGCAGTAGCTGCTTGATAATCCCCAAGTGCAGGGAATCATCGTAGCAATTCCCAAAGGTGGAAGTGATAAGTATGGAGTGTCTAACCCACAAGGAGCTAAAGGTAAGATCAATATTCTCTCAAGCCCTATCTGCCACTGATACGACTCTATGTGCACCGAACATGTGCTTCCAACTAGCAACGAGAAATAAAACTATGTTGTGGGTATGTAGAGGATAACTTTCTATGAAATCAGAGAGCTAGAATATAAAAGTAGGTGCTATTATCATAAAGTTAGAATATAAAACTAAATAATATAAATAGCGAGTGTGGAATAATGATGGATCGGTGTGCGGAATTGTCATAGGCAATTGTTAACAAGATCGATAGTCGTCATTGCAATTTCATATGAGGGAGAGGCATAAGCTAACATACTTTCCCTACTTGGATCATATGCACTTAGGATTGGAACTCTAGCAAGCATCCGCAACTACTAAAGATCATTACGGTAAAACCCAACCATAGCATTAAAGCATCAAGTCCCCTTTATCCCATACGCAACAACCCCCTTACTCGGGTTTGTGTTTCAATCACTCACGCAACCCACTATAAGTGAATCATGCACGTATTGCAACACCCTACAGCGGGAATCCCTCACCCTTGCGCGGCACGGAGGGCACCATAGGATAGCACCAAAATAAAACATACAACTCGTACCAATCTAGACCATCAATCAACCCAAGGACAAAAGATATCTACTCAAAACATCATAGGATGGCAACACATCATTGGATCATAATATGTAGCATAAAGCACCATGTTCAAGTAGGGATTACAGCGGGGTGCGGGAGAGTGGACCGCGTAAAAGAGATGAGGATGGTGATGATGATGGTGATGTTGATGAAGACGATCACCGTGGCGATGATTCCCCTCCCGATGGCACTCCGGTGCCACCAAGAGAGAGGAGGAGAGGTTCTCCCCCTTGTGCTTCCTCCTCCATGGCTTTCCCCCTCTGGTCCTTGGCCTTCATGGTGATGATGGCCCCTTTGAGATCCTCCTCCATGGCCTTCGGTGATGATGGCCCCCTCCGGCAGGGTGCCGGAGAGGGCCTAGATTGATTTCTCGTGGCTACAGAGGCTTGCGGCGGCGGAACTTCTGATCTAGGTTAATTCCCGAAGGTTTCTGTATTTATAGGAATATTTGGCATTGGTTTCACGTCAGGGGGGTCTACGGGTTGTCCACGAGATAGGGGGGCACGCCCTAGGGGGGGCGCCCCCCACTCTTGTGGGCAGCCCGGGACTCTTCTAGCCCAACTCCGATGCTCCGTGGTCTTCTTTTGGTCCATAAAAAATCCTCAAAAATTGGCACGTCAATTGGACTCCATTTGGTATCCCTTTTCTGTAAAACACAAAAACAAGGAGAAAACAGAAACTGGCACTGGGCTCTAGGTTAATAGGTTAGTCCCAAAAATCATATAAAATGACATATAAATGCATATAAAACATCATATATGGATAATATAATAGCATAAATACTTCATAAATTATAGATACGTTGGAGACGTATCAGCATCCCCAAGCTTAATTCCTGCTCGTCCTCGAGTTGGTAAATGATAAAAGAAATAATTTATGAAGTGTGAATGCTAGCAGGTGCACAAGTTTGATCAATGATAATTTCGATCACCTTTTCTAGCATCAAAATGTGTCATAATAGTAGCTTATCTCATAAAACTTTTCATGATCAAGTAACAATCTATTCACAATGTCAAGTATGGTTCAGACACTTCATTGAGAACTAACAAACTATAATCTCAGTCATTGAAGCAATTGCAATTTATCATAACATCAGAAAGAGTCAAGAATAGAGTCAAGAATAGAGCTTTTCAGCAAGTCCACATACTCAACTATCATATAGTCTTCTACAATTGCTAACACTCACGCAATACTTGTGGTTAAGGAGTTTCAGCCGGACACTGAGAAAGATAGGGGCTTATTGTGTTGCCTCCCAACGTATTCACCTTTAGGTGATGTCAACAATAATAGCCCATGCTAACTTACATCCAATTGGATATATATACCATGATCTTTCAAATACGAGGAGCTTGCCAAAGGATAAAATGAAAAAGGGAAAGGTGAGGATCACCTTTACTCAAGCATAAAGTAAAAACATAAAGTAAAAGATAGGCCCTTCGCAGAGGGAAGCAGAGGTTGTCATGCGCTTTTAGGGTTGGATACACAAAATCTTAATGCGAAAGAACGTCACTTTATATTGCCCCTTGTATGTGGACCTTTATTATGCAGTCCATCGCTTTTATTACTTCCACAACAAGATCGTACAAAGCATATTTTCTCCACACTAATAAGTTATGCATATTTAAAGAGCAATTTTTATTGCTTGCACCGATGACAACTTACTTGAAGCATCTTACTCAATCCATAGGTAGGTATGGTGGACTCTCGTGGCAAAACTGGGTTTAAGGATATTTGGAAGCACAAGTAGTATCTTTACTTGGTGCAAGGAATTTGGTTAGCATGAGGGGGATAAGCAAGCTCAACATATTTAGAAGGTCAATGACAATATACTTTAACTGAGATGTGAGAAAACACAAATCATTACGTTGTATTCCTTGTCCAAAGTCAACACTTTTAGCATGTCATACTTAATGAGTGCTCCCAATCATAAAAGATGTCCAAGATAATATATTTGTATGTGAACCTCTCTTTCCTTATTACTTTCTATTAATTGCAACGATGACCAAAACTACGTTTGCCAACCTCTCAACAATTTTTATGCCTCATACTCTTTATATGTGAAGTCATTACTATCCATGTTATAAGCAAATGAAACATATATAATTTCAGATTTATGACATTCAATTCATTCCCCCATTTACTCATAGGATAAACATGAAGCACTTGAGAAATGACAAACTACTTCAAAAGATATGAGTGAAAGATATTGAGTAGTCAAATAATTAACTAGCCACGGGAGGGTTCCTTTTTTATTCAATAATCAGATCCAATGATTTTATTCAAACAACAAGTAAAATCAAAAACACGCTACAAGCAAAACACATATCGTGTGACGAATAAAAATATAGCTTCGAGTAAGGTATATCGATAGTTTTGAAGACGAAAGAGGGGATGCCTTCCGGGGATCCCCAAGCTTAGGCACTTGAGTCTTCCTTGAATATTGCCTTGGGGTGCCTTGGGCATCCCCAAGCTTAGGGTCTTGCCACTCCTTATTCTCCTCATATCGATATCTCACCCAAAACTTGAAAACTTCAACCACACAAAACTTAACCAAACTTCGTGAGATAGGTTAGTATGATAAAGAGTAAACCATGCACTAGGGTACTGTAAAATACAAGGTTCATAATTGTTTTCAGATAATGCCTAATGTACCATATCATTTCTACAATTTATATTGAGAAATATAAGCCATAGAAACTAGAAAACAAGCAAACTATGCAGTGAAAGCAGAATCTGTCAGAAACAGAACAGTCTGTAATGATCTGAACAATAACCATAATTCTGCTACTCCAAAAATTATGAAATAAATTTATGGACGTGAGGAATTTGTCTAATAATCTTCTTCAAAAAGAATCAACTCAAAAGCACACTTCTGTAAAACATGGCAGCTAATCTCATGAGCGCAAAGTTTCTGTTTTTTACAGCAAGATCGCATTAACTCTCACCCAAGTCTTCCCAAAGGTCTTACTTGGCACTTTATTGAAACAAAAGCTATAAAACATGATTACTACAGTAGCTTAATCATGTATACACACAAAAATAGTAAGGATAAATATTGGGTTGTCTCCCAATAAGCACTTTTCTTTAATGCCTTTTAGCTAGGCATGATGATTTTAATGATGCTCGCATAAAAGAAAAGAGTTGAAACACAAAGAGAGCATCATGAAGAATATGGCTAGCACATTTAAATCTAACTCACTTCCTATGCCTAGGGATTTTGTGAGCACACAATTTATAGGAACAAAAGTCAACTAGAATAGGAAGGCAAAACAAGTATAACTTCAAAACTTTAAGCACATAGAGAGAAAACATGATATTATTGCCACTCCTACAAGCACATATTCCTCCCTAATAATAATTTTCAGTGGCATCATGGATAGCAACTTTGTTCTCAAACTCAATTGGAACCTCTTCCAAAATAGTGGAATACTAACTAAAGTTGACACTCTTCCAAATCCACTTTCATAAATATCATACGAAGATTCAACACCCTCCAACATAGGGGGATCACTAATTCCTAAAATTGACACTCTTCCAAACCCACTTTAAATTATAGTATTATTCATACTCCAAAAGATATAAGTGAAGTTTCTGGAGCATTCTACAATTAATACAGACTGGCCAATATCCAAGCTCAAAATATATAAGTGAAGCGTACGAAGCATTCTATAAAACCATACTCAATAAATGTTCAAATATTGAAACAATTGGAATTTCCAAATGCGCTCATGTTATTAAAATAATCATATTTTTAAAAATTGTTCTGAATTTGAAAATTGTTCATGCTTGTCAAATTGTTTCACAAATTTCAAAATTGCTGATGTTTGTAAAAAACTATTTGGAATTTCAATTTTTTGTTCACAATTTCCATGATTTGTTCGAAAAAATTGAAAAAAGTTTGGTTATGCAGCTCTAGTTGGTTCTTAAAGGTTCGCGTCGCGAATCAGTCATCAAAAACTCATCAACGCCAATGGCTAGAAACGCTCATTCACGAGCGAGGCGTTGCGAGTTTGATAACTCTCTAGCGCACAACACTATTTATGAAATTGATAATTAAGGATACCCTTGCAAAGGTCACACCATCTTCTTAGGTGTTGACAAATGCGCACTACATGTGTGCCACCTGCCGCAACTTGTTTTTCTTTCGTAGATTTATTTATTCAAAAGGTTTTATCTCTTGAACTGTGTGTTCAAATCTCGAACTGTTTTCATCGTTGAATTTCTCGCGTCAAGATCTTCAAAACTAGATCTTAGTTTAATAAATTTTGACAAAGTTCTTTTCAATAAAAAAACAGAAATGAAAAAAAGAACAGGGGAAAAATGAATACAAAAAAATCCAAAAAAATGATTAAACTAGTTTCATGCAAAAAGAGTGAATACCAAACAAGGGAAGAAAACCGGAACCTGAAAGCACGGTTGCGGTTTTTTAACTTTTTTTGGAGCACATGCTGGGTTTTTTCTATTTCGTGTGAGTTTCTTGTGTAAGGAAAATTGTGCTTAGATGAGAAACAAATTTGTGTTTCTCGTGCAAGCACATATTTTTTTTTTCATAAATAAGCACAGTTGTGTTTCATGCGGAAGTAAATATGTACTTTTCATGGAAGCATTTTTTTTCCTTTTTTGAGAAGCATAGATATGCTCTTCACGGAAGCAAATCTGTGCTTCCATGAAAAGCAAATTTCTGCTTCTGGTGGAAGCACATTTTTTTCTCAAATAGTACAATTGTGCTTTCTGGTGAAATCAGGCATCTTTTCCTTTTTCGAGAAGCAGAGTTGTGCATCTCGCGGAAGCAAATTTGTATTTCTGGTGGAAGCATAATTTTTTTCGCTCAACTTTTCTTTCTAAAACCTAAGGAAAACCCGGCGAAAATAGAAAATTCAATAAAAAAAACCTAGAAAAATCAATCTAAGACTCAAAGTTGCATTAAGAAAAAATCTGTAGGGAACACCCAGCCTGCGGCATGTGCCGGCGACAAGACACACCACTTGGCATGCTCATCGCCTGAAGAAAAGCTTGGCGTGCTCCCAGGACACAAAAAATGATCCTTGAAGGTCCCCCACAAGGGGTAACCTCAAGTTAGTTGCTCTCCACTTTTGGGTGATTTTTTTGGGCGTCACGGTTTTGGTCCCTCCTTTGGACCGGCCCAGACAGGAGTTTCCTCCTTTGCGAAGCGGTTGTTGCACGGGCGCAGCTATACATTGCTTAGAACAAGGGGAAATCCTATTTGGCGCTACAGGAGGATTTCGTTAACGTGCATTTCGTTAACGGGCGCCTGCAGCGCACATCACCTACCGCGAGCTGGGCCGGCCCATTTACTTGTTTTCTCATTTTGATAAATCGCAAAAAAGAGCGGTCTAGGTAGGATTCGAACCAGCGATCTCCTGGTTTCGAGAACGCCACGATAATTACCAACCCACCTCCTTCAGATCTGACAGATTACCTTCTTTTGAGAGTATTTACTTACTGTTTTTTCGAACGATTTTGTTTCATTTTTTCTTTTTACTTTCTTTTTATTCTTACACTTCTTGATAATTATTAAATGGGCAAACTTTTGTCATTCTCGCTATTTTGTTTTGGTAAAATCGATGAACTATTTTTCAGTTCGTGAACCTTTTTTGAATTCGATGAACTTTTTTTAAATCGATGAACTATTTTTCTCGAAATCAATGAACTTTTTTTTCAAAAGTTGTGGACTTTTTTTCAAAACTCGTGAACTTTCATGAAAATGGGTGAACTTTTTTTCAAAACCGATGAACTTTTTTCAAATGTATGAACTCTTTGTGAAAATCGATGAACTTTTTCAATTTTCTTGAACTATTTTGTATTTGATGAACTTTTCCAAAATTTTCATGAACTTTTTTCAAACTCGCGAACTTTTTAAATTTCGCTAACTTTTCTGGAATTAGTGAAATTTTTCAAATTTATGAATATTTTTTTCGAAATAGTGAACTTTTTTCAATTCTCGTTAGCTTTCTTGAATAAGTGAACCTTTTCTTTTTGAAACAAATTTGTGAACCTTTTTTAAATCTGTGAACATGTAAATTTTGGAAAAGCGCGGCTGCAATTGTCCTTAAACCCTTGGCGGTATTATTAGCCTGTCTTATGATGCGGGTGTAGTGGTAAGCCAACTGCGTACTGGAAGGCAACGATGCATGTTCGAATCCTCGACGCGACAAGTTTTTGAGGTATTATTTCGCTGTTGTTGCTTGTTCGTGGGCCGGCCCACTAAGGTGGCGCAGCGAGCGCCAGTTTGGTTCAGCGGCGCTGAACGCGCTGAATAGGAGGTCCCTAGAACAAGGCAACCTTCCGACTCACTGAAGCGCCTTGCAGTCACGCGAGCGTATGGGCCGACCCAGTGCGCGGGAGGCCAATGCCTCATATTTTGTTCCTTTTCATGATTTTTGTTTTCATTGTTTTCTTTCGCTTTTTTTTTACTTCTATTTACACTTTCAAATATTCTAAGTGATATATTTCAAAAACATTTCAGAAAAATGTTAAATGTACATAGAGAAAATGTTTTTGATGTATACGAAAAATGTATCCAAAAAAATATATAATGTGTGTGAAAAAAGTTTATCATGTATTTAAAAAATATTAATCCAAGAATTTCACAAAACTTTGAACAAGTATTTGAAAAATGTTAATCAAGTTTTTAAAAATGGGCAAATGTGTATAGAAAGATGTTTACCATGTATTAAAAAAATGTTAAACTTGTATTTGAAAAATGTTAGTCAAACATTTGAAAAATGTGAAGCATGTATAGAAAAAATGTTGACCATGTATTTAGAAAAGATTAAATTTGTATTTGAAAATTTTCAATCAAGCATTTGTAACATCTTGAAAATCTTTTAAAAAAATGCTAAGCTATTACCTAAATAAATTTAATCAATCATTTGATAAATTTTTCAATGTGTATATAAAAACTGTTTTCCATGTATTGAAAAATGTTAAACATGCATTTGAAAAATGTTAATCAAGGATTTGAAAGAAATGTAAAATATGCATAGAAAAACTGTTGACCATGAATTAATAAAAGGTCTTTTTAAAAAATTTAATCAAGCATTTGAAAATTTTGGAATGTATATAGAAAAAAAGTTGACCATGTATTCAATAAATATTCATCTTGTATTTAGAAATATTAAACATGTATTAGAGAAATACAATAAATGTATACCAAAAGTGAGTTTAGTAAAACAGTGAACAACTGAGAGAAAAGAAATAAAAACGAGGAAAAATGAAGAAAAAATGAAGAAAAAGGAAAGAAAAAAACTATTGAAAAGCAAAAGGGAAAAAAATAATAAATAAATACCTGTACAAACATAGAAATGAAACAAATAAAAACAATTGAAAACAAGAAAAAACAAAAACAAAAAAAGGAATAAAAAGCCGGATCTTTTTATTCAACACGGCCAGGGCCTAAGAAAAGATTTTTACGGGGATCGTAGAACCTTCAGGGTTTTTTTTCCGGGGTTGTAGACCCTTCGGGTTTGGTCGAAGAAAAGATTCGCTAAAAGTGAGATATAGCCCTTGCGCTATTGGACGCGGAGAGCGTTAATATTTTTTTGGCGCACACACAGAGCGTCATATAGAATGCTTTTTTACATTGTCCGCTCATCAGGCCCATCCAACGCAACTTCACGGCCCCACCGGAGCAATAGACTTGGACCAAAGACCAAGTCAACCCCGCACAATAACACAGTCAAGCAGGACCCACACGGCATGTGCCGGCGGCTAAAAACACCACTTGGCATGCCTATCGCCTAAAACAACTTGATCCTGTATTTAAAAAATGTTAGTCCATGCATTTGAAGAAATGTTGAACAATTATTGGAAAAAAATTAATCAATCATTAAAAAATGGTAAATGTGTATAGAAAAATGTTGACCATATATTAAAAAAATTAAACTTGTATTTGAAAAATGTTAAACAAACATTTGATTATGTGAAGCATGTATAGAAAAAATGTTGACAATGTATTAAAAAATGTTAAATTTGTACTTGAAAATTTTGAATCCGGCATTTGAAAGTTGTTGACCATGTATTGAAAAACAATGCTAATCTAGTATCTGAAAATGTTAATCAAGCATTTGATAATTTTTTCAATGTGTTTAGAAAAAATGTTGACCATGTATTGAAAAATGTTAAACTTGTATTTGAAAAATGTTAATCAAGGATTTGAAAAAAAAGAGAAATATGTATAGAAAAAACTGTTGACCATGTATTAAAAAATGTATTTTAAAAAAGTGATAATCAAGCATTTGAATATTTTAAAACGTACATAGAGAAAATGATGACCATGTATTCAATAAATATTAATCTTTTTAAAAAAAATATTAAACATGCATTAAATGTATACCAAAAATGAGTTTAGAAAAATAATGGAAACTCTAGAGAAAACAAACAAAAACAATGAAAAAAATAAAGTAAAAAATGAAGGAAACGGAAAGAAAAAAGTATTGAAAAACAAAAGGGAAACAAATAAAAGTAAAAATATAAAACCCTGTAAAAATAGAGAAAAGAAACAAAAAATGTTGAAAACAAAAACAGAAAATTAATGAAAAACTGGATCTTTTTATTTAAGAAGGCCGCGACCTACTAATTTCACCCGAACTGCATGGTGGCCCAGTGCTTAGCAGCGCTATGCCTCGCTTCCTATTTCATTTAGCCCGAATAGGCCGGCTTTAATTATAGACCCTTCACGTGAGTCCGAAGAAAAGATTCGCTGTAAACGAGACATAGGGTGTGTTTGGTTGTCGTGTGCTACAGTACCTGTGTTGCATACCCTTCTCCACTCAGCCTGGCTTTGAAAAAACAGCCTCATATGCGACATCTGCGAGTTGTTTGGTTACCTGCATGGGCTGAACCACATTGCCTGATGTTTGGTTGCCCGCATGTTAGTGAATAAACCCAAGGCATGGTGTTTGGTTGTATGCAACGCCTGGTGTGTGGTAACCTCTTTGGCTAGTTGGTGAGGTTACCAACACACTTCGGCACAACCATGTAGCACACATCATAAGCAGAGCAGAGTATAAACAGAGCATCAACTACTTAACAACATAATTCAGTTAAGCAGTACCACACTTCATAACAGTTCAATGCCTAAACCATAAACAGTTCAAAGCAGACTCGATAGTAATTAGAAAGGAGGTGCCCCGGCCCTACTCCTTGGCGGCGAAGGCTTCGTCGTGCTTCCCGCACTTGCTGACGACCTCAATGCCATCCTCGTCGAAGATGATGACCTTGAGGGTGTCGGGAGTGAGGAGCTTGAACGTCACCATGTAGCCGATCTTGATCTGATGAACGGCTGCATAGGTGGCCCAACCCTGATCCAGGGTCACCCTGCCGTTCATCAGCTTCACCGTCACCTTCCAGGAGCAGCCAGTGTTGTTCCTGAGCTTGAACTCCGTCGGCACCACGACGAAGTGCTAGGTGAAGTCCAGGGGCATGGGGATGCACTCAAGCTTCGGTGCAAGGATGACCTTGCAGAAGTGAGTCGGGCCATCCTCCTGATGGTAGTGGCCATACTTGCGGCTCTTGTTGCTGGGGGGCTCATCCATGCCCTCGTCGTCGCCACCCTCAGGCGTCTCCGGGACTTCCTCGGTGGTGGGCGGCAGCACAACCTCGTCGGGCACTGGGTGAAGGGGATGCTTGCCCTTGTTCTCAATGGCCAGGAGCACCTCATTGCTCTCCTTGATCTGCACACAATTCATGGAGTCAGGCACAACAAAGAGTTCATGGCTAATTGAAGAGCTTGTAGTTAAAACGGCATGACTGTCACTCTTCTCCTCCTCTCCATCCCCCCTATATTTACTCACCCTGCCCACCACTACTTACCCACCCCCTCTCTTCTCTCACTGTCAACCTTCCCTGATGTAGGGCGGAACCCTAGGGGGGCGATCTTTCACGTTTGGAGAGGATCCTACGGGGAACACGAAGAACGCATGGAAGAACACGAGGGAAATCGCGAGGGGAAACACAGATAAACACTCAACCGACACGAAATTGATCACACAAGTGCTAGATCATTGAGGCACAAAGTAACACGAGATCCAAAGTCAACAAGGGACAATACAAGAGTAACCGTTCTTCTCCATGAGGAGGTATTGATTGTCTTCTCCGGATGGAGGTCTTGAATCCAGATGGATCTTCTTCGAAGAGGTGCGGTCCCTCACGAGGAGTAGATCCGATACGGATGAGCAATGCTCTATCTCAAATGAGCTATCACAATGCTAACCCTAGAACGTAGGTAGGAGAGGAGTATATATAGTCTATGGGGTGAAAGGGTACACGGGCCTCGACCCAAGTGGCTGCGTGCAGGCAGGGCCAGAAGTTCCGGGCCAGGCCGGAAGTTCCGGGCGCCGGAGGTTCTGGGCAGGGTCCGGCCTAAGCAGAGAGTTGGCGCGGGTGGAGCTGGGCTGGCGTCCTGGGGCCGGAAGGTCCGGGCCAGGTTCCGGGCTAATGAGAGAGTTGGCACGCCCGGCCTGGTCGAAGTCGTAGGAGGCCGGAAGTTCCGGGTCGGCCGGAGGTTCTGGGGGCCAGAAGTTCCGGGCTCTGGCCGGAAGTTCCGGGCTGTCTAGAGAGTTGATGCCTGTCCCTTCTTATTCAACTTTCGGCTCCGTGGCTTGAGCGTTGTACCTGATCACGCATAGCATATCGGACTTAGGCAGTAGCCATGTCTCACTGGAAGAAAAGGGAGACTCAAGTAGGAGTGATGTCACCTCAGATTGAATAGCACGAGCCCTTGCTCTTGTCATGGGTCCACTTGGAGCTTGGATGGTTGAGGTAGATTCCATGGGGAAGATCAAGGGATGCTCCGCATCATCTCCCCTCCCTTGGGAAAGATCCGACCTCGGATCGAAATCCTCATCACCATGGAACGGGGAGAGATCGTTGACGTTGAAGATATCGCTCACGGAGTACTTGTCGCGTGGGATGTCGATCTTGTAGGCGTTGTTGTTGTAGCGTGCTAGCACCTTGAAGGGTCCATCGGCTCGAGGTATTAGTTTGGACTTGCGTTCGTTGGGGAAGCGGTCCTTGCGAAGGTGTAGCCACACGAGATCGCCAATGTCGAAGATCATGGGTTGCTTGTTGGCGTTGAGCTTGGTCGCGAGTCGTTGCACTTGATGCTTGATGGTTGTCCTTGTATCTTCATGCACCTTCATGAGGTAGCTCGCGCGGGCACTTGCGTCCATGTTGGTGCGCTCTTGTAGTGGAAGAGGAAGGATGTCCAATGGTGACAACGGGTTGAAGCCGTAGACGACCTCGAAAGGGGACTTGCCGGTAGTTGAATGTCTTGCGCGGTTATATGCGTACTCGGTGATGGGTAGACACGCCTCCCACTCCTTGATGTTCTTCTTGATCAACACGCGAAGGAGAGTGGAGAGTGTATGGTTCGTCACCTCCGTTTGGCCGTCGGTTTGAGGATGGTATGCCGAAGAGAACAATAGCTTGATTCCGAGCTTGGCGCATAGCGTCTTCCAAAAGTAACTCAAGAACTTGACGTCGCGGTCGGAGACAATTGTCTTTGGTACTCCATGTAGTCACAAGATTTCCCTACAAAAGAGATTGGCAATATGTGAAGCATCGTCTATCTTGTTGCAAGGAATGAAATGTGCCATCTTAGAAAATCGGTCCACAAGAACAAAGACGGAATCCTTTCCATTTTGAGTTCTAGGTAACCCAAGTACAAAATTCATGCTAATGTATTCCCAAGGTCGATAAGGAATAGGAATAGGCATGTAAAGACCATGGGATTGAACTTTTGACTTAGCTTTGCGGCACGTAGAGCAACGGTTGGTGAAGCGTGAGACGTCGCGGAACATCTTGGGCCAAAAGTAGTTCTTGGAGAGCGTGGCGAATGTCTTGTTGCGTCCAAAATGTCCCATGAGTCCGCCTCCATGAGCCTCTTGCAAAAGGAGCAAACGAAGGAAGATTCGGGAATGCAAAGTTTGTTAGCTCTCATAAGATAATCATCTTTGATGTAATATTGCTCCCAAGATGTATGCATCAAACACTTAGCAAAAGGAGTAGAAAAAGATGGGTCATTAGCATACAATTCTTTTATGTGCTCAAAGCCAATAACATTCAACTCAAGTTTAGTGACTAGTGTGCGTATGCGGGAAAGTGCATCCGCAACTACATTTTCCTTACCCTTAGTGTACTTGATCACATAGGGGAAAGATTCAAGAAACTCACTCCATTTGGCATGACGCTTGTTCAACTTAGTTTGACCTTTTAAGTACTTAAGTGTTTCATGATCGGTATGGATAACAAACTCATGAGGTCTAAGATAATGTTCCCAAACATGTAGTACACGCACTAAGGCATACAATTCTTTGTCATAGATGGGATAGTTAAGTTGAGCACCGGATATTTTTCACTAAAATATGCAATGGCTCGTTTTTCTTGCATCAAAACTCTGCCAATTCCGGTACCACTTGCATCACAATGAACCTCAAAAGTTTTGTTAAAGTTGGGCAAAGCAAGAATCGGAGCATGAGTAAGCAAAGACTTGAGCTCATCAAAAGCGGTGGATTGCAAAGATCCCCAAACAAAAGGAGCATTCTTCTTACTCAAGGCATGCAAAGGAGCAGCAATAGTGCTAAAGTCTTTCACAAAGCGATGATAAAAACCTGCAAGACTAAGAAAGCTACGCACTTGTTGCAAATTGGTGGGTTGGGGCCAAGTTTTAGTTACTTCAATCTTAGATTCGTCAACATGGACACCCTTGGAAGAAACGACAAAACCCCAAAAACAAGTTTGTCAACACCAAACGTACACTTCTTCATGTTGGCATAAAGACGTTCCTTGCGGAGGGTTTGCGAAACAGCCCTAACATGATTAAGATGGTCTTTCATGGATTTTCTAAATACAAGAATATCATCAAAGTAAATGACAACAAAAACTTCAATATAAGGTCGAAGCACAAAATGCATAAGACGAATGAAAGTACCAGGAGCTTTCGACAAACCCATAGGCATAACTAACCACTCGTACAAACCAAATTTGGGTTTGAAAGCGGTTTTCCATTCATCACCCTCTTGTATGCAGATTTGATAATAGCCACTTTTAAGATCAATTTTTGAGAAAAAGGCAGCACCACTAAGTTCATCAAGCATGTCATCTAGGCGTGGAATGGGATGCCTATAACGAACGGTAATAGCATTTATTGGTCTACAATCCGAGTACATGCGAAAACTACCGTCTTGCTTGGGCACAAGTATAATGGGAATGGCACAAGGACTTAAGCTTTCACGTACATGACCGTTGTCGATGAGTTATTGTACTTGCCATTGGATCTCCTTAGTTTCTTTGGGTTGACGCAGTATGGAGCTTTGTTTGGTAGGGGCACTCCGGGGATGAGGTCGATTCGATGCTCAATGACTTGTAGAGGAGGTAGACCCAGAGGTAGCTCATCGGGGAAAACATCTTGGAATTCCTGCAAAAGAGATTGAAACACTAAAGGTAGCTCATGAGAGGTGTTAGTTTTTGGGTCCCTATCCTTGCACACAAGTACAAAGTTCATAAGACTCGATGGGTTTTCACACACTTCGCTCATCTCACTTTTGGTGGCAAATAGGACAAGGTTTTTCTCTCTAGGGGAAGAGGCGCTCAAGTTTGGCTTGTGGCTCTCACTCACTTTTTGGTGGATCACTTTCTCACTCCTCTCTCCACGATGGGTGGCTTGATTGTCGGCTATCACTTGACTAGGAGACATAGGTCGTAGCACATATTCCTTCCCTTTCATCTTGAAGCTATAGTGATTGGTATGCCCGTTGTGGATGACACCACGGTCGAATTGCCATGGCCTACCAAGAAGGAGGTGGCAAACGGACATCATGGCGACATCACACTCCAAAGTGTCCTCATATGCGCCAATTTTGAAGGAGACTTGGACCGTATGCTCAACTCGTATAGTGCCGGAGTCACTTAGCCATTGAACCTTGTATGGATGCGGGCGCTTCATCTTGACCAATTGAAGCTTGGAGCATAGTTCTTCACTTGCCAAGTTGTGACAACTACCTCCATCGATGATGACCTTGATGGACCTTCCATTGATGCCGGCCTTTGTGTGGAAGATGTGGCATCTTTGGTCTTCTTATTGTTGATGTTGAAGAGTCAAGACTTTGGAGACAACGAGAGTGGGGCTCAAATCTTCATCACAAAAGACTTGATCATCTTCATCCTCGTTCACTCGCTCGTGCATGGCCACTTGCTCAAGGGCTTCCATTTCCTCTTCACTCGCCCATCGTCATTGAGGATCATGGTGCGCTTGTTTGTGCATTGGTAGGACTTGTGGCCTCGGCCGCCGCAAGTGAAAGACTTGAAGGAGCTTGTCTTGACGGTCTCATCGGTCGGAGTAGATGATGAAGCACGCGGTTTGAACTTGCTTGTAGTAGGAGGAGGACGACTTGAGCTTGTCAAAGTTTTCTTACAACTTGACTTGTCGTCGTTGCTTGGAGATGGCTTGGTTGAAGTAGAAGTTGGAGGAGTCGATGAATCTTGGTTGTTGGAGAAACCGTAGGTCTTGGATGAGTACTTGGCGTACTTGAAGTCATCTTGCACTTGATGTTCTGCCTTGGTAGCTTGATGCACGAGCTCAATGAGGTTGGAGTAGGGTTGGAAGTCGGCAATCTTCTTGATGGGATGATTGAGGCCATTCAAGAAGCGTGCCATAGTTTGCTCATCATCTTCCGTGACATTGGCTCGAATCATGGCTATCTCCATTTCCTTGTAGTATTCTTCAACACTCTTTGTTCCTTGCTTGAGGAGTTTTAGCTTCTTGAAGAGATCGCGGTTGTAGTAGGTGGGCACGAAACATGCTTGCATGACATCCTTCATTTGAGCCCAAGTGGTGACTGGAGGTTCACCTCTTACTTCTCGGCGCTCAAGGACTTGTTCCCACCATATGAGCACATAGTCTTGGAACTCAAGTGATGCCATAGCGATCTTATTCTCTTCCTCATAGTTGTGCAAACGAAAGATTTTGTCGACCTTCAATGCCCATGCGAGGTATTATTCGGGATCATTGCTCCCATTGAACTTGGGCATGGTGAATTTTAGCTTGCCGTAGAGTTGCTCTTCATTGTGTTGTTGGCGATGGTGATGATGACGCCCTTGACGTGGAGTATAATCATCCTCATGTTGCTCTTGGCGCGGGAAGTCCATGATCAACTTGTTCTTGTTGAACTTGAGGTTGAAGTGGAGCTTGACGAGCTTGTGGAGGAGCTTGAGGAACTTGACGTTTCACTCGCGGTTGGTAGTTCCTCTCTTGGATTTCTTCTTGAAGGGCTTCCTCTTGATTGCGCCGCTCGCGATTGCGGTTGGCGATGGCTCGACTTGATTCTTGAAGGGCATGTTGCGCCTCAAGAGCTTGTGCTTCACGTTGTTATTGTTGAAGACGTTGAGCCTCGGCGTCTTGTTCCTCTTGGCGTAGACGCGCTCGTTCTTCCTCTTGGCGATGTTGACGTTGCCATTCTTGAGCTTGTGCAAACGCAACTTGGTGTGGTTGAGGATGAGGTAGATGCTCGTCGACTTGCTCTTGTGAATGCTTGTCATGTAGCAGATTGCGAGATGCATGACGGTCTTGACGCACGGCTCGTTGAAGAGTGTTCGATGTCGGTGTACTTGAGACGGATAAGGTGTCATTGGAGTGTCAAGTTGAGCGGCTTTGTCTTGAGGATGAAGAAGTGGAAGGATGGTGGTTCCCCATCAAGGCACGGATCTCGTCGACCCTTGCATCATTCTCTTGCTTGTGAGTGTCGAACTTGTTGTCGAAGTAGTCTCTTGTACATTGCTCGGAGAGTTGCAAGTTGGTGGCGAGGTTGTCGATGCGGTCGCTCATTGCTTGTTTCTCTTGGTGCAACGCCCGTTGAGCACCAAATAGGTGGTTCTTGGTGACGAATGATGACATGTCGTCGCCGTTCTCGATGAGGGGTGGATTGGTAGAAGAACTTGGCCTATCCATCATTCCAAACAAAATGTAATTGGTAGAAGGAGAAGAACGTATACCAAATGTACCTTGACCGATGTTGAAGATGAATCAAGTTCACTCAAATGTGGACAATGAAATAGCACTATAGGTACCAATTCTTGTCGGTTCTCACACCTACACAAGTAAAAGCTTATGGTGGAGCTTGGTTAGGATGGTGGCACAAAATTTGATGCAATTGTAAGTGAGATTCAATAATGTTGGAAAAGATTCACAAATTTGCAAATGCAACAAGTAGACCAAGCAAGGAGTTGTACACGGAAACACACACGCAAATAGATAGATGGGATTGTGCAAACCAAAAGTGAGCCAAAATGTGGAGTCCACGAAAATGCTCTTGTTGCACAATACACGAGAGACGCTAGCACGATTGCACAATAGGCGGATACGAAACTTGTGCACAACCTACTAGGCAAAAATGCAACGACCTCTATCTCAAGTATGCTATATGTATGGTATTTCGGTGCTATGATCCAAGATGATCAGATATGACAATCTTAATGTAGTATGATGCTATGGTTCTTGCTTATAAGCTCTTTGCTTATCTTTCCCTCTTTGCTTAACAACTTAGTTGGCTCTTTCACTTTGAGCTCTTTTCTCATGCAAAACTTCACGAACCAAGATAGCAATTGTGTATGCGATGACAACTTTGTGACACAAAAGCTGATGTCAAGATATGCACCACTATGGTATGTTATGTATGTTATGGAGTATGATCACTAATGTGCACAAGTCACGTTGCCGGCAATACTCAATGGCTAGTCTCGATGGGTAAGCAACGCAAAAGATGGGCTATGATGGTTATCAATGCAATTGCAAGGTATGACAAAGATGTCGTCGAAGTTACCGTCCTTGGCGATGACGAGTCCTTGGCGAAGATGAGCGGTGGTGATGGTGACTTTGAACCGTACCTATATAGCCGAAACACAATAGGACACAGGAACCACAACTCAAAACTCGAAGACCCAAAACGTGTCAATGTGTGTCGGAGGTGATAACGGTAAGTAACGGTGGTGCGTGCGGAAAGCGGTGGTGGTGCGAGTGGAAAACGGAAGTCGGGAGCTGCACAAACTTTCTGTCTAGGCCGGAAGTTCCGGGCAAGATGGAAGGTCCGGGGTCCGGAAGTTCCGGGGACGGCCGGAATGTTCGGTGGCCGGAAGTTCCGGGGGTCGCGATCCTGCCAAGAACAGAGACTTGGGGATTGTGGATTTGGGCGGAAAAACTTCGAGAAATCCCAAATCCGCGAGGGAAAAGAAGAAATTGGGGGGAAGAAGGGTGGGGAAGCTAGATCCACTCGATGCAAAGCCGATCCGTGGATCAAATCCAACAAAATTTCATCACACCAACAAATCACAAAAAAATTGGGAGGGCTATTTTTGTGGGGATTTTCGAATTTAGGACAAAAACCACAAAATCAAGCTAGAAAACACGGTGTAGGGGCTCCAAAAGCGTGATCAACGTGGCTCATGATACCAAGATGATGTAGGACGGAATCCTAGGGGGGCGATCTTTCATGTTTGGAGAGGATCCTACGGGGAACACGAAGAACGCATGGAAGAACACGAGGGAAATCATGAGGGGAAACACAGAGAAACACTCAACCAACACGAAATTGATCACACAAGTGCTAGATCATCGAGGTACAAAGTAACACGAGATCCAAAGTCAACAAGGGACGATACAAGAGTAACCGTTCTTCTCTGTGAGGAGGTCTTGATTGTCTTCTCCGGATGGAGGTCTTGAATCCGGATGGATCTTCTCCGAAGAGGTGCGGTCCCTCACGAGGAGTAGATCCCATGCGGATGAGCAATGCTCTATCTCAAATGAGCTATCACAATGCGAACCCTAGAATGTAGGTAGGAGAATAGTATATATAGTCTATGGGGCGAAAGGGTACACGGGCCTCGACCCAAGTGGCTGCGCACAGGCAGGGCCGGAAGTTTCGTGCCAGGCCGGAAGTTCCGGGTGCCGGAGGTTCCGGGCAGGGTCCGGCCTAAGCAGAGAGTTGACGCGGGTGGAGCTGGGCTGGCGTCTGGGGGCCGGAAGGTCCGGGCAGGCCGGAAGTTCCGGGGGCCGGAAGGTCCGGGCCAGGTTCCGGGCTAACCAGAGAGTTGGCAGGCCCGGCCTGGTCGAAGTCGTCGGAGGCCGGAAGTTCCAGGTCGGCCGGAGGTTCCGGGGGCCGGAAGTTCTGGGCTGTCCAGAGAGTTGACGCCTGTCCCTTCTTCTTCAGCTTTTGGCTCCGTGGCTTGAGTGTTGTACCTGATCACGCATAGCATCTCAGACTTAGGCAGTAGCCATGTCTCACTGGAAGAAAAGGGAGACTCAAGTAGGAGTGATGTCACCTCAGATTGAATAGCACGAGCCCTTGATCTTGTCATGGGTCCACTTGGAGCTTGGATGGTTGAGGTAGAGTCCATGGGGATGATCAAGGGATGCTCCACATCATTCCCCCTCCCCATCGCCATGAGCTCTAGCTCTAGCTCCAACGCCAACCCCTTCCCTTGGGGTATTGGCTGGAGGGCCTTCTTCCTAGGGTGGTCGGCTGGTGACCGCACCAAGTTCGAGAACACCATGGAGGTGTGCTCAAACTTTGGCTCCATGACTGACATGCAGAAGGAATCTAATGCAGTGCTCATGAAGGCCACTACAGAAGAGATGAAGACACTGATTCCTGACCCGGCGAAGGGCGCGATGGAAGTTGACATCATTCGTTGGGCCATGAATCAGGCCGTCTCCGACGATGCTAAACAGAGAAAGAAGTGGTGCAAGTACAAGAACTACTGGGCTCCTAATGACCGTCGTGCCGTAGTGTACTGGGAGACGGCTATCGCACCGCCGGCGGTCATCGGTGGGGAGCCTAAGGAGGAGGAGGAGGAAGAACCGGTGTAGATGCCGGCAAGGGAGCCAGAGCTAGGCCGTCGTACCTGGTAGATCGACCTCGACTCTGCCGAGGACGAAGATGATGACGCGCCACCCTGCACGGTGATGAAGAAGAAGATGAAGGCCAGCCAGTCCACCCGCCGCTCCGCACGCTGGTGACGGTGGCCGCGGTTATGTACCCCCAATCCCCCTTCTACTATGAACTACTATTCCGATCTACCTCTATTCCGATCCTGGATGAACTACTTGTCAGAGAACATAGTAATAATTCAAAATTTTCCTACGTGTCACCAAGATCAATCTAGGAGACGCTAGCAACGAGAGAGAGAGAGAGAGAGCATCTTCATACCCTTGAAGATCGCTAAGCAGAAGCATTACAAGAACGCAGTTGATGGAGTCGTACTTGCGGCGATTCAAATCGCGGAAGATCCGATCTAGCGCCGAATGGACGGTGCCTCCGTGTTCAACACACGTACAGACCAAGGATGTGTCTCCTCCTTCTTGATCCAGCAAGGGGAGAGGAGAAGTTGAGGGAGAGCTCCGACAACACGACGGCGTGGTGGTGGAGCTTGTGGTTTTCCTGTAGGGCTTCGCCAAGCTCTACGGAGGAGGAGGAAGTGTTGGAGGAGGGAGGGGCTGCGCCAGGGGAAGGGTGCGGCTGCCCTCCCACCCCTCACTATATATAGGGGGAAGGGGAGAGGGGGTCTGCCCCTCTAGATGGATCTAGAGGAGGGGGCGGCGGCCAGGGGAAACCCTAGATGGGTTTGGGCGCCCCCACCCCTAGGAAACTTGCCCCCCAAGCCGGGAGGGGCGGCTGCCCTAGGGGTGGCTGATACGTCTCCAACGTATCTATAATTTATGAAGCATTCATGCTATTTTATTATCTGTTTTCAATGATTACAGGATTTATTATACACTTTTATATTACTTTTGGGACTAACCTATTAACCGGAGGCCCAACCCATATTGCTGTTTTATTGCTTGTTTCAGTATTTCGAAGAAAAGGAATATCAAACGGAGTCCAAACGAAATGAAACCTTCGGCAGCGTTATTTTTGGGAAGATTATCACCCAGGAGACTTGGAGTTCATTATCACCCAGGAGACTTGGAGTTCACGTCAGAAGAGCCTCGAGGAGGCCACGAGATAGGAGGGCGCGCCCCCCCTACTGGGCACGCCCCCTGTCTCGTGGGCCCCTTGAGCACCCCCCGACCGACTTCTTTCGCCTATATATTCCCTCGTACCCTAGAAACATCGAATATCAAGATAGATCGGGAGTTACGCCGCCGCAAGCCTCTGTAGCCACCAAAAACCTCTCGGCAGCCCTTCCCGGCACCCTGCCGGAGGGGGGATCCTTCACCGGTGGCCATCTTCATCATCCCGACACTATCCATGACGAGGAGGGAATAGTTCACCCTCGAGGCTGAGGGTATGTACCAGTAGCTATGTGTTTGATCTCTCTCTCTCTCGTGTTCCCTCTATGGCACGATCTTGATGTATCCCGAGCTTTGCTATTGTAGTTGGATCTTATGATGTTTCTCCCCCTCTACTCTCTTGTGATGAATTGAGATTTCCCTTTGAAGTTATCTTATCGGATTGAGTCTTTTATGAGAACACTTGATGTATGGCTTGCCGTGCTTATCTGTGGTGACAATGGGATATCATGTGCCACTTGATGTATGTTTTGGTGACCAACTTGCGGGTTCTGCCCATGAACCTATGCATAGGGGTTGGCACACGTTCTTGACTCTCCGGTAGAAACTTTGGGGCACTCTTTGAAGTACTTTGTGTTGGTTGAGTAGATGAATCCGAGATTGTATGATGCATATCGTATAATCATGCCCACGGATACTTGAGGTGACAATGGAGTATCTAGGTGACATTAGGGTTTTGGTTGATTTGTGCCTTAAGGTGTTGAATCTTATTATGATGAATATGAAAGTGGATTTGGAAGAGTGTCAACTTTAGGTAGTATTGATCCCACTATTTTGGAGGATGTTGAATCTTATTATGATGAATATGAAAGTGGATTTGGAAGAGTGTCAACTTTATTTAGTGATGATTCCACTATTTCGGAAGAGGTTCCAATTGATTATGAGAACAAAGTTGTTATCTATGATGATTATTGTGATGACTTGTATACTATAAAGAATAATTATAACCATGAAACTTGTCATCGTGATTTTAGTTTTCAATTGGATTATGCCTCACATGATAGTTATTTTGTTAAGTTTACTCTCACTACTATTCATGAGAAGAATTTTGCTTGTGTGGAGAGTAGTAAATTTTCTATGCTTGTAGATCATGAAAAGAATGCTTTAGGTGCTGGTTATATTGTTGAATTCATTCATAATGCTACTGAAAATTATTATGAGAGAGGAACATATGCTTGTAGGAATTGCAATAATGTCAAGTTTCCTCTCTATATGCTTAAAATCTTGAAGCTATGCTTGTGTTACCTTCCTATGCTAGTTGATTATTGGTCCCATAAGTTGTTTGCTCACAAAATCCCTATGCATAGGAAGTGGGTTAGACTTAAATGTGCTAGTCATGTTCTTCATGATGCTCCCTTTATGTTTCAATTCTTATCTTTTATGTGAGCATCATTGCCATCATCATGCCTAGCTAGAAAGGCATTAAAGAAAAGCGCTTGTTGGGAGACAACCCAATATTTATCCTTACTGTTTTTGCGTGTTCACATGATTATGATACTGTTGTAATCATGTTTTATAGCTTTTGTTTCAATAAAGTGCCAAGTAGAGCCTTTGGGAAGACTTGGGTGAATTCTTTATGATCTTGTTGTACAAAACAGAAACTTTTGCGCTCACGAGAATAGCTGTCAATTTTTACTTGAGAGTGATTTGAGGTTGATTCTTTTTTAAGATGATCAATAGACAAATTCCTCAGGTCCACCAGTTTATTTCATAATTTTTGGTGTTCCATAAGTATACGTTTGATACAGATTACTACATACTGTTCTGTTTTTGACAGATTCTGTTTCATTGCGTTGTTTGCTTATTTTGATGAATCTATGGCTAGTATGTAAGGGTATGAACCATACAGAAGTTGGAATAAAGTCGGTTTAACACCAATATAAAGAAAGAATTATTTCATTACAGTACCTTAAAGTGGTGGTTTGTTTTCTTACACTAACGGAGCTTACGAGTTTTGTTTGAGTTTTGTGTGGTTGAAGTTTTCAAGTTTTGGGTAGAGATTCGATGGACTATGGAATAAGGAGTGGAAAGAGCTTAAGCTTGGGGATGCCCAAGTCACCCCAAGATAATATTCAAGGACAACCAAGAGCCTAAGCTTGGGGATGCCCCGGATGGCATCCCCTCTTTCGTCTTCGTTCATCGGTAACTTTACTTGGAGCTATATTTTTATTCGCCACATGATATGTGTTTTGCTTGGAGCATAATTTTATCTTGTTAGTATTTGCTTGCTGTTATTTAGAATAATGTTTTGCATCTTTATTTTCAATAAAAATGTCAAGGATAGCCTTTACCATGCTTGTTTTGCTAGTATACATGTTGCTGTTTGAAAACAGAAAGTTTACCGCTGTTGCAAAAATTCCCTAGAAAAGTCAAGGAGTGGTATAATGTTGAAACTTTTTGAATATTAATCTCTGATAAATTTATTACAGTGGGCATGTTCTCTCATAATTTTTGGAGTTAGGGAAGTATTGATACTCTTGCATTCTTTACAGACTGTACTGTTTTGGCAGATTGCTGATGGTTGCATTGTTTGCATATGTTTTCTTGTTTAATTAATGATTCTGTTTGAGGATAGGAGTATTAAATATGCAAAGACATTTAGTATTCAATGTTGAATAATAATTTTAGTAATTTGTTACATTAGAAGATGATAAGGTTTTGCATTGGTTTATACTAACCTATCTCACGAGTTCTTGTTGAGTTTGTTGTGAATGAAGCTTTTGATAAAAAGAGAAACCATGATATGAAAGGAATTAAGGAGACACAAAAGCTCAAGCTTGGGGATGCCCAAGGCACCCCAAGATAATATTTCAAGAAGTCTCAAGCATCTAAGCTTGGGGATGCCCCGGTAGGCATCCCACCTTTCTTCTTCAACAATCATCGGTTAGTATCGGTTGAGCCTAAGTTTTTGCTTCTTCACATGAGTTGTGCTATCCTTGCAAAGTCATTTTGTTTTGTTTTTCTTGCTGCTTGAATACAATACCAAGATCTGAAATTCTTAAATGGGAGAGAGTCTTCACATAGTTGCATAATTATTTAGCTACTCATTGTTCTTCACTTATATCTTTTTGGAGTAGTTTGTCATTTACTCATGTGCTTCACTTATATCTTATGAGTAAATGGTTGAATGAGTTGATTGTCATAAATCTGAAATTATATATGTCTCTTTTGCTTATCCCATGGGGAGTAATGACTTCACATCTAAGAAGTAGATGTTGTAAATTTATTGACGGTTAGCAAGCATTGTATTGGTCATTTGAACAATTCACAAAAGAATATTGAAGGAAGAGAGATTTCACATATAAATATATTATCATAGACATCTTTTATAATTGTGAGCACTCATTAATAGTAATAGGTTATGTTTTCTCACATCTTAGTTAAAGTATATTGTCATGGATCATTCAAACATGTTGAGCTTGCCTTTCCCCCTCATGCTAGCCAAAATTCCTAGCACCAAGTAGAGATACTACTTGTGCTTCCAAATACCCTTAAACCCAGTTTTTGCCATGAGAGTCCACCATACCTACCTATGGATTGAGTAAGATCCTTCAAGTAACTTATCATCGGTGCAAGCAATAAAAATTGCTCTCTATATATGCATGACTTATTAGTGTGGAGAAAATAAGCTTTGTACGAACTTGTTATGGAAGCAATAAAAGCGACGGACTGCATAATAAAGGTCCATATACAAGGGGCAATATAAAGTGACGTTCTTTCGCATTAAGATTTTGTGTATCCAACCCTAAAAGCGCATGACAACCTCTGCTTCCCTCTGCGAAGGGCCTATCTTTTACTTTATGTCTTTTACTTTATGCAAGAGTCAAGGTGATCTTCACCTTTCCCTTTTTCATTTTATCCTTTGGCAAGCACTTTGTGTTAGGGTGATCCTGATATATATATCCAATTGGATGTACGTTAGCATGAACTATTATTGTTGACATCACCCAAAGGTGAATACGTTTGGAGGCAACATTATAAGCCCCAATCTTTCTCTGTGTCTGATTAAAACTTCATAACCACAAGTATTGCGTGAGTGTTAGCAATTGTAGAAGACTATATGATAGTTGACTATGTGAAGTTTGCTAAATCAAAGCTTTGACATAGACTTTTCCTGAAAGTAAGATGAATTGTAATTGTTTGATGCCTAAGAATGAAGTTTGCTAGTTTTCAAGAAAGTTTATGGTCTATGCTTTAACATGTGAATAACTTGTTACTTGATTATGAATAGTTTTATGAGATGAACTACTGTTATGACATATAATCATGCTAGAAAAGGTGATTGGAATTATCATTGATCAAACTTGTGCACCTCTAGCATTCACACTTCATAAATTCTTTCTTTTATCATTTACCTACTCGAGGACGAGTAGGAATTAAGCTTGGGGATGCTGATACGTCTCCAATGTATCTATAATTTTTGAAGCATTCATGCTATTTTAGTATCTGTTTTGAATGATTACGGGCTTTATTATACACTTTTATAATACTTTTGGGACTAACCTATTAACCGGAGGCCCAGCCCATATTGCTGTTTTATTGCCTGTTTCAGTATTTCGAAGAAAAGGAATATCAAACGGAGTCCAAACGGAATGAAACCTTCGGCAGCGTTATTTATGGGAAGATTATCACCCAGGAGACTTGGAGTTCATGTCAAAAGAGCCTCGAGGAGGCCACGAGATAGGAGCCCCCCCCCCCTACTGGGCGCGCCCCCCTGTCTCGTGGGCCCCTCGAGCACCCCCCCGACCGACTTCTTTTGCCTATATATTCCCTCATACCCTAAAAACATCGAATATCAAGATAGATCGGGAGTTCCTCCGCCGGAAGCCTCTATAGCCACCAAAAACCTCTCGGGAGCCCTTCCCGGCACCCTGCCGGAGGGGGATCCTTCACCGGTGGCCATCTTCATCATCCCAGCGCTATCCATGACGAGGAGAGAGTAGTTCACCCTCGAGGCTGGGGGTATGTACCAGTAGCTATGTGTTTGATCTCTCTCTCTCTCTCTCTCTCTCTCTCTCTCTCTCGTGTTCCCTCTATGGCACGATCTTGATGTATCCCGAGCTTTGCTATTGTAGTTGGATCTTATGATGTTTCTCCTCCTCTACTCTCTTGTGATGAATTGAGTTTTCCCTTTGAAGTTATCTTATCGGATTGAGTCTTTTATGAGAACACTTGATGTATGTCTTGTCGTGCTTATCTGTGGTGACAATGGGATATCATGTGGCACTTGATGTATGTTTTGGTGACCAACTTGTGGGTTCCGCCCATGAACCTATGCATAGGGGTTGGCACACGTTCTTGACTCTCCGATAGAAACTTTGGGGCACTCTTTGAAGTACTTTGTGTTGGTTGAATAGATGAATCTGAGATTGTGTGATGCATATCGTATAATCATGCCCACGGATACTTGAGGTGATAATGGAGTATCTAGGTGACATTAGGGTTTTGGTTGATTTGTGTCTTAAGGTGTTATTCTAGTACAAACTCTTGAATAGATTGATCCGAAAGAATAACTTTGAGGTGGTTTCGTACCCTACCATAATCTCTTCATTTGTTCTCCGCTATTAGTTGCTTTCGAGTGACTCTTTGTTGCATGTTGAGGGATTGTTATATGATCTATCTATGTTATTATTGTTGAGAGAACTTGCACTAGTGAAAGTATGAACCCTAGGCCTTATTTCCTATCATTGCAATATCGTTTACGCTCACTTTTACCACTTGCTACCTTGCTGTTTTTATAATTTCAGATTACAAATACCTTTATCTACCATCCATATTGCACTTGTATCACCATCTCTTCGCCGAACTAGTGCACCTATACAATTTGCCATTGTATTGGGTGTGTTGGGGACACAAGAGACTCTTTGTTATTTGGTTGCAGGGTTGTTTGAGAGAGACCATCTTCATCCTACGCCTCCTACGGATTGATAAACCTTAGGTCATCCACTTGAGGGAAATTTTCTACTGTCCTACAAACATGTGCACTTGCAGGCCCAACAACGTCTACAAGAAGAAGGTTGTGTAGTAGACATCAGTGGCGCCCCCACCTCTCCAGGTTACGTGAGATGGGGTGTAAGGGGCGCACAAACCCTTAGTGGGCTGGTGTGCCCCCTCCCCTTGGCCCATAAGGCCCCCCCAACACTTGCCGAGGCCTCCGAAACTCCTTTCGGTCACACTGGTCGTCACCCGGTACCCCCGGAACAATTCCGGACTCCAATACCCTTCGTACAATATATCGATCTTCACCTCCGGACCATTCCAGAGTTCCTCGTCTCCGGGATCTCATCCGGGACTCCGAACAACCTTCGGTAACCACATACTATTCCCATTACAACTCTAGCGTCACCGAACCTTAAGTGTGTAGACCCTACGGGTTCGGGAACCATGCAGACATGACCGAGATACCTCTCCGGTCAATAACCAATAGCGGGATCTGGATACCCATATTGGCTCCCACATGTTCCACGATGATCTCATCGGATGAACCACGATGTCGGGGATTCAACCAATCCCGTATACAATTCCCTTTATCCATCGGTATGTTACTTACCCAAGATTCGATCGTCGGTATCCCCATACCTCGTTCAATCTTGTTACCGGCAAGTCTCTTTACTTGTTCTGTAATGCATGATCCCCTGGCTAACTCCTTAGTCACATTGAGCTCATTATGATGATGCATTACCGAGTGGGCCTAGAGATACCTCTCCATCATACGGAGTGACAAATCCCAGTCTCGATTCGTGCCAACCCAACAGACACTTTCGGAGATACCTATAGTGCACCTTTATAGCCACCTAGTTATGTTGTGACATTTGGTACACCCAAAGCATTCCTAAGGTATCCGGGAGTTGCACAATCTCATGGTCTAAGGAAATGATACTTGGCATCAGAAAAGCTCTTAGCAAACGAACTACATGATCTTGTGCTATGCTTAGGATTAGGTCTTGTCCATCACATCATTCCCCTAATGATGCGATCCCGTTATCAATGACATCCAATGTCCATGGTTAGGAAACCATAACCATCTATTGATCAACAAGCTAGTCAACTAGAGGCTCACCAGGGACATGTTGTGGTCTATGTATTCACACATGTATTACGGTTTCCAGTTAATACAATTATAGCATGGACAATAGACAATTATCATGAACAAGGAAATATAATAATAACCATTTTATTATTGCCTCTAGGGCATATTTCCAATAGTCTCCCACTTGCACTAGAGTCAATAATCTAGTTCACATCACTATGTGATTGTAATGAATCCAACACGCATGGGGTTTGATCATATCTTGCTTGTGAGAGAGGTTTTTAGTCAACGGGTCTGAACCTTTCAGATCCGTGTGTGCTTTACAAATCTCTACGTCATCTTGTAGATGCAGCTACCACGCGCTATTTGGAGCTATTCCAAATAACTGCTCTACTATACGAATCCGGTTTACTACTCAGAGTCATCCGGATTGGTGTCAAAGTTTGCATCGACGTAACCCTATACGACGAACTCTTTTACCACCTTCATAATCGAGAAAAATTTCTTAGTCCACCAGTTACTAAGGATAACTATGACCGATGTCCTGTCATCCATTCCTGGATCACTCTTGTACCCCTTGACTGACTCATGGCAAGGCACACTTCAGGTGCGGTACATAGCACAGCATACTGTAGAGCCTACGTCTAAAGCATAGGGGACGACCTTCGTCCTTTCTCTCTCTCTCTCTCTCTCTCTCTTCTGTCGTGGTCAGGTCTTGAGTCTTACTCAATACTCACACCTTATAACACAACTAAGAACTCCTTCTTTGCCGATCTATTTTGAACTACTTCAAAATCTTGTCACGGTATGTGTTCATTTGAAAGTACTATTAAGCATTTTTTATCTATCCTTATAGATCTTGATGCTCAATGTTCAAGTAGCTTAATCCAGGTTTTCCATTGAAAAACACTTTTCAAACAACCCTATATGCTTTCCAGAAATTCTACATCATTTCTGATCAACAATATGTCAACAACATATGCTCACTAGAAATTCTATAGTGCTCCCACTCACTTCTTTGGAAAATACAAGTTTCTCATAAACTTTGTATGAACCCAAAATCTTTGACACATCAAAACGTATATTCCAACTTCGAGATGCTTACTCCAGTCCTTAGAAGGATCATTGGAGCTTTGCATACTTGTTAGCATATTTTAGGATTGACAAAACCTTCTGGTTGTATCACATACAACCTTTCCTCAAGAAAATTGTCGAGGAAACAATGTTTTGACATCCTATCTGCAAGATTTCATAAATAATGTAGTAACTACTAATATAATTCCAATAGACTCTTAGCATCGCTATGAGTGAGAAAGTCTCATCATAGTTAACTCCTTGAACTTGTCAGAAAACATCTTAGCAACAAGTCGAGCTTTCTTAATGGTGACACATACCATCATTGTGTGTCTTCCCTTTTAAAATCCATTTGTACCCAATAGCCTTACGACCATCAAGTAGTTCCTCCAAAGTCTACACTTTGTTTTCATACATGGATCCTCTCTCGGATTTTATGGCCTCGAGCCATTTGTCGGAATCCAGGCCCACCATCGCTTCTCCATAGATCGTAGGTTCATTGTTGTCTAGCAACATGACTTCCAAGACAGGACTACCATACCACTCTGAAGTAGTACGCATCCTTGTTGACCTACGAGGTTTGGTAGTGACTTGATCCGAAGTTTCATGATCACTATCATCAGCTTCCACTTCAATTGGTGTAGGCGCCATAGGAATAACTTCCTGTGACCTGCTACACACTGGTTGAAGTGATGGTTCAATAACCTCATCAAGTCTCCATCATCCTCCCACTCAATTCTTTCGAGAGAAACTTTTTCCTCGAGAAAGGACCCATTTCTAGAAACAATCACTTTTGCTTCCAGATCTGAATTAGGAGGTATACCCAACAGTTTTGGGTGTCCTATGAAGATGCATTTGTCCACTTTGGGTTCGAGCTTATCAGGCTAAAAAAATCACATAAGCATCGCAGCCCCAAACTTTTAAGAAACGACAGCTTAGGTTTCTCTAAGCCATAGTTCATATGGTGTCATCTCAACGAATTACGTGGTTCCCTATTTAAAGTGAATGCGGTTGTCTCTAATGTCTAACCCATAAACGATAGTGGTAATTCGATAAGAGACATCATGGTATGCACCATATACAATAGGGTGTAGCTATGATGTTCGGACACACCATCACACTATGGTGTTCCAGGCAGTATTAGTTGTGAAACAATTTCCACAACGTCTTAATTGTGTACCAAACTCGCAACTCAGATATTCATCTCTATGATCATATCATAGACATTTTATCCTCTTGTCACGAAGATCTTCAACTTCACTCTGAAATTACTTGAACCTTTCGATAATTCAGACTTGTGTTTCATCAAGTAAATATACTTAGCATCTACTCAAATCATCTATGAAGTAAGAGCATAACAATATCCACTGCGTGCCTCAGCACTCATTGGACTGCACATATCAAAATGTATTACTTCCAACAAGTTGCTTTCTTGTTCCATCTCACTGAAAACAAGGCCTTTCAGTCATCTTGCCCATGTGGTATGATTTGCATGTCTCAAGTGATTCAAAATCAAGTGAGTCCAAACGATCCATTTGCATGGAGTTTCTTCATGCATATATACCAATAGACATGGTTCACATGTCTCAAACTTTTCAAAAACGAGTGAGTCCAAAGATACATCAACATGGATCTTCTTCATGCATTTTATACCAATATGACTCAAATGGCAGTGCCACAAGTAGGTGGTACTATCATTACTATCTTATATCTTTTGGCATGAACATGTGTATCACTACGATCGAGATTTAATAAATCATTCATTTTAGGTGCAAGACCATTGAAGGCATTATTCAAATAAACAGAGTAACCATTATTCTCCTTAAATGAATGACCGTACTGCGATAAACATAATCCAATCATGTCTATGCTCAATGCAAACACCAAATAACAATTATTTAGGTTTAACACCAATCCTGATGTCAGAGGGAGCGTGCGATGATTGATCACATCAACCTTAGAAACACTTCCAACACATATCGTCACCTTGCCTTTAGCTAGTCTCCGTTTATTCCTTAACCTTTTATTTTGAGATACTAACACTTAGCAACCGAACCAGTATCTAATACCCTCGTGCTACTAGGAGTACTACTAAAGTACACATTAATATAATGTATATCCAATATACTTCTTGTTGGGAAATGTAGTAATTTCAAAAAAATCCTACACACACGCAAGATCATGGTGATGCATAGCAACAAGAGGGGAGAGTGTCGTCCACGTACCCTCGTAGACCGTAAGAAGCGTTATGACAATGTGGTTGATGTAGTCGTACGTCTTCACGATCGACCGATCCTAGTACTGAACGTACGACACCTCAGCGATCTGCACACTTCAGCTCAGTGACGTCCCACGAACTCACGATCCAGTAGAGCTTTGAGGGAGAGTTCCGTCAGCACGATGGCATGATGACGGTGTTGATGAAGCTATCGATGCAGGGCTTCGCCTAAGCACCGCTACGATATGACCGAGGTGGATTATGGTGGAGGGGGGCACCACACACGGCTAAAGATCAATGATCAACTTGTGTGTCTATGGGGTGCCCCCCTCCCCCGTATATAAAGGAGTGGAGGGGGGAGGGCCGGCCCTCCTATGACGTGCCCTGGAGGAGTCCTACTCCCACCGGGAGTAGGATTCCCCCCTTCCCTAGTTGGACTAGGAGAGAAGGAAGGGGGAGAGAGGGAGGAAGGAAAGGGGGCGCCCCCCCTACTAGTCCAATTCGGACCAGAGGGAGAGGGGGTGCGCGGCCTGCCCTGGTCTCCTCTCTCTCTCTCCACTATGGCCCAATAAGGCCCATACACTTACCGGGGGGGTCCGGTAACCTCCCGGTACTCCGGTAAAATCCCAATTTCACCTGGAACTATTCCGATGTCCAAATATAGCCATCCAATATATCGATCTTTATGTCTCGACCATTTCGAGACTCCTCGTCATGTCTGTGATCATATCCAGGAATCCGAACTACCTCCGGTACATCAAAACACATAAACTCATATTAGCGATCATCACCGAACATTTAGTGTGCGAACCCTACGGGTTTGAGAACTATGTAGACATGACCGAGACACGTCTCCGATCAATAACCAATAGCGGAATCTGGATGCTCATATTGGCTCCTACATATTCTACAAAGATCTTTATCGGTCAAACTGCATAACAACATAAGTTGTTCCCTTTGTCATCGGTATGTTACTTTCCCGAGATTCGATTGTCGGTATCTCAATACCTAGTTCAATCTCGTTACCGGCAAGTCTCTTTACTCGTTCCGTAGTGCATCATCCCGCAACTAACTCATTGTCACATTGCTTGCAAGGCTTATAGTGATGTGCATTACCGAGAAGGCCCAGGGATACCTCTCCGACAATCGGAGTGACAAATCCTAATCTTGATCTATGACAACTCAACAAGTACCATCAGAGACACATGTAGAGCACCTTTATAATCACCCAGTTACGTTGTGACATTTGGTAGCACACAAAGTGTTCCTCCGGTATTCGGGAGTTGCATAATCTCATAGTCATAGGAACATGTATAAGTCATGAAGAAAGCAATAGCAACAAACTAAACGATCAAGTTCTAAGCTAACGGAATGGGTCAAGTCAATCACATCATTCTCTAATGATGTGATCCCGTTAATCAAATGACAACTCATATCTATGGTTAGGAAACACAACCATCTTTGATTCAACGAGCTAGTCAAGTAGAGGCATACTAGTGACACTTTGTTCGTCTATGTATTCACACATGTACTAAGTTTCCGGTTAATACAATTCTAGCATGAATAATAAACATTTATCATGATATAAGGAAATATAAATAACAACTTTATTATTTCCTCGAGGGCATATTTCCTTCAGTCTCCCACTTGCACTAGAGTCAATAATCTAGATTACATAGTAATGATTCTAACACCCATGGAGTCTTGGTGTTGATCATGTGTTGCTCATGAGAGAGGCTTAGTCAACGGGTCTGCAACATTCAGATCCGTATGTATCTTGAAAATCTCTATGTCTCCCTCCTTGACTTGATTGCGGATGGAATTTAAGCGTCTTTTGATGTGCTTGGTTCTTTTATGAAATCTGGATTCCTTTGCCAAGGCAATTGCACCAGTATTGTCACAAAAGATTTTCATTAGACCCGATGCACTAGGTATGACACCTAGATCGGATATGAACTCCTTCATCCAGACTCCTTCATTTGCTGCTTCCGAAGCAGTTATGTACTCCACTTCACACGTAGATCCCGCCAGGATGCTTTGTTTAGAACTGCAACAACTGACAGCTCCACTGTTCAATATAAACACGTATCTGGTTTGTGACTTAGAGTCATCCGGATCAGTGTCAAAGCTTGCATCGACGTAACCATTTATGACGAGCTCTTTGTCACCTCCATAAATGAGAAACATGTCCTTAGTCCTTTTCAGGTATTTCAGGATGCTCTTGACTGTTGTCCAGTGATCCACTCCTAGATTACTTTGGTACCTCCCTGCTAAACTAATAGCAAGGCACACATCAAGTCTGGTACACAGCATTGCATACATGATAGAGCCTATGGCTGAAGCATAGGGAACACCTTTCATTTTCTCTCTATCTTCCGCAGTGGTCGGGCATTGAGTCTGACTCAACTTCACACCTTATAACACAGGCAACAACCCTTTCTTTGCTTGATCCATTTTGAACTTCTTCAAAACTTTATCAAGGTATGTGCTTTGTGAAAGTCCAATTAAGTGTCTTGATCTATCTCTATAGATCTTGATGCCCAATATATAAGCAGCTTCACCGAGGTCCTTCGTTGAAAAACTCTTATTCAAGTATCCTTTTATGCTATCCAGAAATTCTATATCATTTCCAATCAACAATATGTCATCCACATATAATATTAGAAATGCTACAGAGCTCCCACTCACTTTCTTGTAAATACAGTCTTCTCCAACAGTATGTTTAAAACCATATGCTTTGATCACACTATCAAAATGTTTATTCCAACTCCGAGATGCTTGCACCAGTCCATAGATGGATCGTTGGAGCTTACACACTTTGTTAGCATCCTTTGGATCGATAAAACCTTCAGGTTGCATCATATACAACTCTTCTTCCAGAAATCCATTCAGGAATGCAGTCTTTACATCCATTTGCCAAATTTCATAATCATAAAATGCGGCAATTGCTAACATGATTCGGACGAGCTTAAGCACCGCTACGGGTGAGAAAGTCTCATCGTAGTCATCTCCTTGAACTTATTGAAAACCTTTCACAACAAGTCGAGCTTTGTAGATAGTAACATTACCGTATGCGTCAGTCTTCTTCTTGAATACCCATTTATTCTCGATGGCTTGCCGATCATCGGGCAAGTCAACCAAAGTCCACACTTTGTTCTCATACATGGTTCCCATCTCATATTTCATGGCCTCAAGCCATTTCGCGGAATCAGGGCTCATCATCGCTTCCTCATAGTTCGTATGTTCGCCATGGTCAAGTAACATGACCTCCAGAACAGGATTACCGTATGCTACGTCTTGAGCTTGCGTTCGTTTTCCTTGAAGAGGAAAGGGTGATGCAGCACAGTAGCGTAAGTATTTCCCTCAGTTTTTGAGAACCAAGGTATCAATCCAGTAGGAGGCTCCTCACAAGTCCCACGAACCTACACAAACAAATAAAGAACTTGCAACCAACGCGATAAAGGGGTTGTCAATCCCTTCACGACCACTTGCGAAAGTGAGATCTGGTAGAGATAATATGATAAGATAAATATATTTTTGGTATTTTGTGATATAGATTGGAAAAGTAAAGATGCAAATAAAACTAGATTGAAAGCCTATATGATAAAAGATAGACCCGGGGGCCATAGGTTTCACTAGAGGCTTCTCTCAAGATAGCATAAGTATTACGGTGGGTGAACAAATTACTGTCGAGCAATTTATAGAAAAGCAAATAATTATGAGATTATCCAGGCATGATCATGTATATAGGCATCACGTCCGTGACAAGTAGACCGACTCCTGCCAGCATCTACTACTATTACTCCACACATCGACCGCTATCCAGCATGCATCTAGAGTATTAAGTTCATAAGAATAGAATAACGCATTAAGAAAGATGACATGATGTAGAGGGATAAACTCATGCAATATGATATAAACCCCATCTTTTTATCCTCATTGGCAATAATACAATACGTGCCTTGCTGCCCCTGCTATCACTGGGAAAGGACACCGCAAGATTGAACCCAAAGCTAAGCACTTCTCCCATGGCAAGAAAGATCAATCTAGTAGGCCAAACCAAACCGATAATTCAAAGAGACTTACAAAGATAACTCAATTACACATAAAAGAATTCCGAGGAGATTCAAATATTTCTCATAGATAAACTTGAACATAAACCCACAATTCATCGGATCTCGACAAACACACCGCAAAAAGAGTTACATCGAATAGATCTCCACAAGAGAGGGGGAGAACACGGCATTGAGATCCAAAAAGAGAAAAGAAGCCATCTAGCTAATAACTATCACTACAAAAAAAGACACATCCGTGACATTTTGGGCTTTTCGTCCATATGACACTTCTATGACGATAATTGTGACAAAACTCGGTATCATCATAGATGTGGTGGGCTCCTACTTCTATGAAAAAAAATCATGATAGAAAATGGGCTTTTCGTCCTGGGTGGGCCGGAGACGCAGTTGCATGACATTCTTTGGGCCGTCCATGACGGAAAAAACCGTGGTAGAAGCGAGGGGAAGGAAAATTTCAGGGAGTTGCCGGTTACGGTGGGAGGTCGGGGGCCAAGCGATGCGCGTTTCTCTCGTACACATACGCACGTGTGTGCGAGGCGTTGGCTCTAACTGAACCCGAGCGAGGCGTTGGGCTCTAAATGAACCCGGGCGATTGCACTACACGCTACACGTTACTGAACCCGAGCGATCGATCGATGGCTGTTAACTGAACCCGATGGAGCGATTCCTTCGCTACTGCTGCTAACTGAAGCCGATTGATTGGATGAACAGTGAGCGTTGGGGGGGGTGGATGAACAGTGAGCGATGGCGTTGCCTCTGGATGAACAGGACCCCGTGGTGTGGAGGGCTGGATGAACAGTAGACGATGGAGGGGTGGTTGAACAGTAGCCGGTGGAGTAGCGCGTGGTGGAGGCTGGATGAACAGGAGCCCGTGGAGGCTGGAGGAGGTCGACGGTAGCTCGTGGAGGCTGGAGGAGGTCAACGGTGGAGATGAACAGTATCCCGTGTGTCGGGGAAACTGATCCACGAGCACCTATGGGGCCGGCAGACCGGGCCCCTTTCGGTTCGGCGGGGGGCGGAGATCGCACGAAGAGCAGATCGAGGCGGAGCACACGAGCAGTTTACCCAGCTTTGGAGCTCTCCGGAGAGATAATACTCCTACTGCTGCTTGTTTGATTATATTGTGTTCTTGCTCCAGAGAGCTAAGTGTTTCTCTGGCTTCGAAATGATCCGAACCCCCCCTACGTTGCGCATGGGCCTCCTTTTATATGCTTAAGGGGTTACCGACAGGTGGCAACGTAAAGAAGGGTACAAATGTAAAAAGAGAGGTGGTTGGTATAGTTGCCTGCATAGTGTATCCTACCTAACCCTGACGGCAGGGGACAAGGGCATTAAATGCCCGTCTGTTCGCCCAAACAGTGCAGAAAAGGACCATCAGGAGCGCCACCGCTTGCCATGATGGCTATCTTGTCAGCATCGCATGCCACTGCGCACCGCTGGCTGCACAGCCTCCTGCCACGCGCGCCTGGAAAGGCCCCCAGGGCGACACGTTGGTGGATGCGCTAGAGCGTGGGCACAGAGTGGCCGCTTGCCGCGGCAAGTGCCTTGCCGCGGTCGTTGTCTTGTCGCGCCCGGAAGCTTGTCGCTCACCGGACCTTGCCGGGACGCGTGGCGCGTCGCGGCGAGTTTCCTGATATGCCTTGGTTGGCCTTCCCGGCAAGCTCCTCTTGCCGGGGCCTTGTCTCCTTGACTTGAACACTTTGTTCTTGAATGGCTCCAAAGGAGCCACGGAGGATCTTGGCGGCCACCCGACAAGCCCTTGCCGCAGGGCGCTGCAACTGCCCGTGCACAAGTTCGGGGTACTAGGGTACCCCTACTCTAGTACACCGATAGGAGCCCCCGGGCCTGGGCCACACACGATGCCGAGCGCTGTTGGGCCAGGCCCAAAACAGGGCACGGGCACACGCGGCCTGGGCTGCACCGTATCTTACTCCGTATCCACCGCGCCCTCCCCAACGGCACGCGTCAAATGCGGCGTCGTGGGAGAGATCATGGGTGGATTCTTTATTAGGAAGAGCGAAACGTCCGCCCCCTCCCTCTTTATAAGCAGGGGAAACAGGGGCAGTTCGCCCATCTCACCGTTTGTTGCTCCAACTCCGAAAATCTCCGCCGCTCCTCCCTTCTTCTCGAAGCAGAAAGAGAGCAGCGCTCCGCCCCCCATTGCCACCAGCTCCACTGACGCCGCCGACCTCCCTCACCACCTCCGCCATGGCTCCGAAAGCCGACAAGGGGAAGGGCATGAAGTCAGCCGAGGCACAGCGGCTCGCGGCGCTGCGGAAGGAACGGGCCCTCTTCCCCCCTCAGCTTGACGCGAAGGAGCTGAGGGAGTACTACTACCTCTTCTGGTCGACGGAGACGCGAGCGCATCCGCGTACGAGGGTAATCCCGGCCAGCGCTTCGAGATAGGCTCCGAACGGGTACCCCTTTTTCGCTCTGTTCTTCTACTGCGGGCTCTGCCCGCCCTTCTCTGAATTCTTCTGCGACATTATGAACACCTACGGGTTCCGCCTCCTTGACTTCACCCCCAACGCTGTTCTGACCATGGCAGTTTTCGCACATTTGTGCGAAAACTTTGTCGGAGTCCACCCAAACGTAGCCCTCTTCCGCCACTTCTTCATGCCCCGGGTCGAGAGAGGAGAGCCCCTTGCCGGAGGAATCGCTTGGATCTCGAGAACTGGCAAGAAGGACGCCTATCTGGATGGAGAGCTCCGCGGTAAATGGGAAGAGTGGAGGGCAGAGTGGTGCTGGATCGTCGAGGAGAACCCGCAGCCTTTCACCGCCCTGCGCCAAGTCCCAGTAGTGCGCGGCAATGATTGGAGCAATGTGGCCCTGGAGGACGACATGATGAAGATTGCCGTCACCCGGATCCTTCGCCTCAGGCTTGTCGGGCTCACTGTAGGCGCAGTTGGCGCAGATTTCCTTCGCCGCCGCATCGCCCCCCTGCAGGAGAGGGGGAGACCCGCCTGGGAGTTCAAGAACTCGGCGGACATCATGAGGCTGCGCCCGGGCCTCAACTTCAACTTCACGGTCTTGGAATTGGACGCAATGCTTCTGGAGCTGTTCAAGCGCGACCCTCAGCACCCATTCATGTTGCCGCGGAATGTCGTTCCGCTGTGCAACAATTCTTCTCTTGACCGCATCCGCGCGATGATGCCGTTGTGCGACTCGCACGGAATCGCACCAACTTGGCAAGAACCCGCGGATGACGTTGTGTGGGCGTTCTTTGACGACTTGGTAGAAGTGCCGGTCCGCGCTGATGAGCAGAAGAGCCTCACCCGCGACACCACCGACGCGGAGATGCAGCGCATCGCCACCAGGCTGGAAGAGGCGGCAGCAACTGCTGCCGCGGGCGTGTTCGGTTTCACCGTGGAGGAGGCAGAGGCAGCAGAGGCGGCAAGCCTTGCCGAGCGCGAGGAGTTTGCCGGCGAGGAAGATCTTGCCGGTCCTGAAGCCGAGCCGAGCGAGCCCGGCGAGGAAGAGCCCGAACCTTCAGATAGCTTGCCGCAAGCGGAGCCCCCAGCCCCGCCAAGAAGGCGTCTCCGCAGGACCGGGGACGTAGCGGGGCGGCAAACGAGCCAACAGCCGCCGAGCCGTGCGACACGTTCTACCGCGGCAAGCACCATTGCCGCGGGAGCGCCTCACGCCGCTGCGGCAACTGGAGCGGGGTCTTCCCGGTCCGCCACCACTGCTCCTGCCAAGCGGGCGAGGGAACCTACTCCTCCGCCTCGCCGCACCAGGGGCGAGCCGGACTTCGATCTCTCCACGCTCAGCTCCGACGACGAAGAAGAAGAGTAAGATCCCCTTGCTGTCCTCGTAGTTCTTCAATCTTGTTGCTTTCGTCTTGTATCTGACTTGTTTTGATCTGAATCCATTCCTTTTCAGGACGTTGGCCCAGAGAGCGGCGAAGAGAGCCAAGGCCTCGGTGATTGTCATCGAAGACGATCCCACTGCCTCAGCAGGGGGGGTGTCTGAGACCACCTTGACGGACCCGACAACTACTCCCCAGAGCAGCCCCCAGTGCAGCCCCCAGCGTAAGTTTATAGTTTACTTCCTGCTTTCAGGCGTGCGTGGGTGCTCTTCTTTCTACTGACGTCCTGACTGTTGGATTTGTGTAGGAGCAGAGCAGCCTCACCAGGAGTGCCCGGAAGCTGCTCCCGAAGTGCGATCTGCTTCGACCACACCGCCAAGGGAGAATTCCCCGGCAAGGGAGCGCTCCCCGGGAAGGGAGAATTCTCCGGCAAGGGGCAGTTCTCCGGCAAGGGACAGCGCCAGCGATCCTCCGGTGGTGGAGACCACGACTGCAGATCCCAGCACAGGTACCCCTTTTGCCCAAGAACTTCCCTTGGGTTCTTCTTCTTCAGATTTTCTTCTTGAGCATTTGCTTGATCTTTCTCCCTTCTTCGGTTGTCAGATCCACCTGCAGCGGACCCAATGGAGACAGAGGCCGTCGGCGAGGAGGACGCGCGCGGCAACAATGACGACGCCGCCACCACCGAAGAAGAGGCCGGTGCTGATGATCCCGCCGGCGAAGAGGCCGCCAAGGCTGCCGCCGCAGAAGCGGGCGAGGGATTCGGTGATCGCACTGACGGCCCCGAGGCCGCAGGAGCGCCAGGCGCTGCACCGACCGCCGATCCCTCCGCCGACACTGCAGCGCCAGGCCCCGAAGAGCCCCATCCCGGCGCCTACTTGAAGGCCGGTGACGGTATCTTCATCAAGCTCCCCTGGGCGTCAAGCTCCAGGGCGCCGGTCGAGGGAGAAATCCTAGACGGAGAGGTGCTCCCCTCTGCTGGGCTGACGATGGTCGACACGCCAAGCAGCAGCGACGACTAGCCTGAGGAGGAGCGGCTGCTGCGGAAGCTGACGTTGCTTTACCGCGCCTGCCAAGCCAAACTGGCGTCCCGAGAGGCGCTTGTCGCGAAGGCGGGGGTGGATATTAAGAAGCGCGCAGAGGAGCTCCGGGGTCTCAGGCAGGAGGCTCTCCGGTCCCTGGCGGAGGAGCGGGAGCAGCTTCTCGAAGAGCGGAAAGCCTTCCTCCTCGAGAAGGCTGAAGCTGAAGAGAAGCAACGGCTTGTCGCTGAGAATTTATCTGCGCAAGAAGGAGAGTTGGCTCAGCGCAAGGTGAATCTTGACAGCCACGAGGAGGAGCTCGCCGCGCGCGAGCAAGCGATTGGCGGGGCTCTCAAGGAGGCAAAGGATGCTGCCGCAGCCGCCGAGGCCGCCAAGAAGGAGCTGGAGACAAAGGTGGCGCAACTGGAGGCTGATCTCAGGGCGAGTGGCGAGGAGCTTGCCGCTCTCAAGCATGAGCACGAGAAGGATGCTGCCGCGCATGGTGAACTACAGGGCCTTCTCGCAGAGAGGGGCAAGGAGCTCAGCGCCGCCAAGGACTCCAAGGCGGACCTCGAGTTGAAGCTGGCCACCTTGACTCAGACGCTGGACGGCGCCAGGGAGTAGGAGGTGGCCTTGTCGGAGAAGATCAAGGCCAACGAGGCGCTGCTGGCGAATGCTGCTGCCGCCCACGACGCCTTCAAGGAGACTGTGGAGCACTGGACTGAGGGTCTGGTGAATATTGCCGCTGCCATCGACGGGGAGCTGGCGCAGCTGGGGATGGAGGAGCTCGGGTACTCCTCCGACGAGCACCTCCAACCCAGCGCCAAGCTCAGCCTGTTCTTCAAGGGCGTGGCGACGGCTCTCCAGCGACTCCGGGAGAAGATCCCAAAGCAGCTGGCCGACGAGTCGCACAGAATCTGCGCGGGGGTTCTTCAAAAGGTGCTGGTGAAGGTGGCCTTCCGCAATCCAGGCCTCAACCTCACCAACGTCCTCAAATCCTTGCTGCCGGATGCTGATCTGGATACGCTCAAGGCCCTTGTCGCACCCATTATGGACAAGGTGAGCGAGATTAAGAGGGTTGAGGGCGATCGCGTAGATTAGGCCGCCCGTTTACTTTTTCTCTTTGTCGCTGCTGGTTGTATCACGAAAACAATCTGTTAGAGCTGCGACAAGTTATCTTGTAATATAACTCTATTTCTGGTATCAATTGCTACGTTATTTCCTTTACTAGATTCCTTCCTTTGTATGTTTTTACCCTATGCTTTTAGGGAACTTGACGGCGCAGGCACCTTTGCCGCGAGCGCTGAGTGCGGGACATCAGCAGCCTACTGGCGGTGCCGCTTCCGTCAAGAAACCTTGTCGCAACTAGTCGCAGCTCACTTAAGTTGTTGAGCGGACTCGAAACAAAGTAAGGGCGCAACTAGCTACGAGTTGGTTCCTCCGCGCACAGGTTTTCCATACAAAGCATGGTCGTTCAAGGAAGATAACTTTAAAAATTTAAAAACCAATTGCTCAAACTTTGGCAACTTAGTTTTTCTGTTGTTTGCTTCCCGGCAAGGCGAAACTTGTTTGAACAATGCCTGGTCCACATCATAATCTTCTCCTTTCCCCCCGGCAAACTTGTGTGCGAGGGAACCTTCCTTTCCTTTGTTGAGAAGAAAGAAAGAAAAGAAAATAAAGATATGGAGCCTTTCGGCTCATTATTGCTCACCGGGGGTAGGTGCTGCACAAAGTGTCAGATAACGGATGCAAGAACGAAAATAATGCATGAAATGACAAGATGCGCGGAGCACATGAGCTTTACTTATGCACGGGATCTGCGCCCGGCTTCGTACAAAGGATTACATGCAACAGCGGCAAGACTTGTACAAAAGGTGGTTGCCGGAACAGGTTCCGGCAACCGCGCCCTACGGGTAAAACTTACGAAGATGCTCAATGTTCCAGGAGTTGCTCACCGGAATGCCATCTTCGGTCTCAAGGCGGACAGCGCCGGGCCTAGTGACTCGTTTCACCCGATAAGGGCCTTCCCACTTCAGCGTCAACTTGTTGGAATTCTTGGCGGACTGAATGTGCCGAAGAACAAGGTCGCCTTCCTCGAAGCTTCTGGCTTTAACTTTGCGGCTATGGTAGCGGCGCAAAGCTTGCTGGTATCGAGCAGCTCGTACAGCAGCCTGAAGACGGTCTTCCTCAAGGAGCAGCGCGTCATCTTGTCGCAGCTGCTCTTGCTCAAGCTCATCATAAGCGAGCACTCGAGGCGAGCCGTATACGAGTTCCGTGGGGAGAACTGCCTCTGCTCCATAGACTAGAGCGAAAGGTGTCTGGCCAGTGGCTCGATTTGGCGTCGTCCTGATCGACCAAAGAACCACCGGCAGCTCCTCGATCCAGTTCCTTCCGCACTTGCGCAGCCTGTCGAAAGTTCTGGTCTTGAGCCCGCGCAGCACTTCAGCATTTGCCCTCTCCGCTTGACCGTTGCTTCTCGGGTGAGCAACAGAAGTGAAGCAGACCTTGGCGCCAAGATCTTGGACGTACTGCATGAAGGTGCGGCTTGTAAATTGCGTGTCGTTGTCGTTGATGATCCTGTTAGGGATCCCGAAACGACAAACAATCGACCTGAAGAACTTGACTGCTGACTGTGCTGTCACCTTCCTCACTGGTTCCACTTCCGGCCACTTTGTGAACTTGTCGATTGCAACGTACAAGTACTCAAAGCCCCCGACAGTTCGGGGGAAGGGGCCGAGGATATCGAGCCCCCAGACCGAAAATGGCCAGGATAAAGGGATCGTCTGGAGAGCTTGAGCTGGCTGGTGTATCTGCTTGGAATGGAACTGGCACGCTTCACACTTGGTTACTTGTGCAGTTGCATCCTGGAGGGCTGTCGGCCAATAGAAACCTTGCTGGAACGCTTTGCCGACAAGTGCTCTTGCGCCAATGTGGTGACCACATATGCCTCCATGTATCTCTGCCAACAGCTTCTGTCCGTCTTCCTGATGAATACACTTCAATTTCACACCGTTGAGTCTTCTTCTGTACAGTGTGCTATTGACAAACTGGTACATACTTGACTGCCGGGCTACTCTTTCTGCTTCTTCTTGCTCTTCGGGAAGTTCTCCTGTCTGAAGGAAATGGACAATCTGTTGTGCCCATGCTGGAGCTTGCGGCTCGACAATGAGGACTAAAGGCATATCTACTGCTGCGGGAGCATCCGCTTCTACGGCAAGAACTTGTGGCTCTGCCGGAGCTTGATGTTCCCCGGCAAGCTTGCCGGAGCAAAACTTGTCGGGAGCGTCTGCTTCAACGGAAAAAACCCTAAGGTTTGCCGGAGCAGACTGCTCCTCAGCACTCTTGGTGTTGATCTTGTGGACCTTCTTGGCGGCGGCTTCGGGAAGCTCTGCCGGAAAGTAGTTACCAGAAATCAACTTCCTCTTCTTGCTCTGTCCAGTTGACGGTGTTACGGATGGCTGAGTCAGCTTGAGCACAAAGATCCCTGGTTCCACAGGTAACTTCAGTGCGGCGCACTTTGACAAACCATCGGCAATGTCATTCTGAGCTCTTGGAACATGCTCCATCTGCAGGCCGTCAACGTGCTCTTCTAGCTTCCTCACTTCATGAACATATGCCTCCATCAACGGACTCTGATAGTTCTTGTTCACTTGGCGGACGACAAGCTGTGAGTCACCCCTGACAATGAGCTTCTTGATCCCAAGGTCTGCTACGATCCTGAGGCCGGCAAGCAAACCTTCATACTCTGCAGTATTGTTCGTTGCTTGCTCCTTGGGAAAGTGCATTTGGACTACGTACTTGAGGTGCTCTCCGGTGGGTGCAATAAGTAGCACGCCCGCACCGGCGCCTTGCAGCGAGAAGGCACCGTCAAAGTACATCAGCCACTCTTTGCTTGCTTCCTTGACGGGGATGCTCGTCTCTGGGATTTCTTCATCTGGCGTTGGCGTCCACTCTGCTATGAACTCTGCCAATGCTCTGCTTTGGATAGTTGAAGTGCTTTCAAACTTGAGGCCAAAGCTTGACAGTTCCAGTGCCCACTCGACAATCCTTCCTGTTGCTTCTGGATTTTGCAGTATTCTCTTCAACGGAAAGCGAGTGACAATTGTGATCTCATGCGCTTGGAAGTAATGGCGCAGCTTTCTCGAGGCCATGAGGAGGCTGAAAAGCAACTTCTGCACACCAGAGTACCTTGACCTAGCCCCCTGCAGAAGGGAACTGACAAAGTAAACTGGGCGCTGCACCATTTTCTTCTACATCTTCTCACACGCCTGCGCAGATCCATCCTTGTTGGGACCAGAGCTTGCCGGATCTGAGTTTGCCGGACCAGAGCTTGCCGGACCAGGGCTTGCCGGTGAAGCCCCCTGCTTGTCGCTGGATGCTTCTGTCGTGGTTGCTAGCTCATCATCTACCTCCCTCTCCACCACTAACGCAGCACTAACCACTTGATTGGTTGCCGCTATATATAGCAGCAACTTCTCTTGTGGCTTAGGTGCAACAAGTGTTGGAGTGGAGGACAGGTATCTCTTTAAGTCCTGCAGCGCAGCCTCCGCTTCCGGAGTCCATTTCATTGGACTTGCATTTTTCAATATTTTGAAAAATGGCAGGGCGCGCTCAGCAGATCTAGAGATAAACCTGCTGAGAGCAGCTACGCAACCGGCAAGTCTTCGTACATCCTTGACGCGCTTTGGTGCTTCAATCTGCTCAATGGCCTTGATCTTGTCGGGATTGGCTTCAATTCCCCGCTGAGACACAAAGAACCCGAGAAGCTTGCCGCAAGGGACTCCAAACACGCACTTCTCGGGGTTAAGTTTGAGGTTGATCTTGCGCAGATTCGCAAAGGTTTCATCCAAATCTTGGATCAGAGTCGCTTTGTACTTGCTCTTGACCACTATGTCATCCATGTAGGCTTCCACATTTCTGTGCATTTGCGGTTCAAAAGCGTGATGGACAACCCTTGCAAATGTTGAACCAGCATTCTTTAAACCGAATGGCATCCGTACGAAACAGTACGTGCCACATGGGGTGATGAATGCGGTCTTATCTTCATCCTCTTCTGCCATGAAGATCTGATGGTATCCTGAGTATGCATCAAGAAATGAAAGCAAATCACATCCGGCCGTGGAGTCAACAATCTGGTCAATGCGCGGCAGGGGAAATGGGTCTTTGGGACAAGCTTTATTGACATCAGTGAAGTCTATACAAAGCCTCCATTTTCTGTTAGCCTTACGCACGACTACAGGATTGGCCAACCACGTGGGATGGAGCACTCCTCTGACAAGGCCTGCTGCTTCCAACTTCTTGATTTCTTCTGCGATGAATTCTTGGCGCTCCATTGCCTGCTTCCTGACTTTCTGCTTGACGGGCCGCGCATGAGGACAGACGGCCAGGTGGTGCTCAATTACTTTCCTGGGAACACTGGGTATGTCAGACGGTTGCCATGCAAACACGTCGACGTTCGCCCGCAGGAAAGCAACGAGCGCGCTTTCCTACTTAGGGTCGAGAGTGGCACTGATGGTGAAGGTACCACCAGTGCCGTCCTCCTTGGCGGACACCTTCTTGGTCTCTGGTGGAGCTGCCATTGTCTTCTTACACTTGCCGGTGGAGCTCGATGGTGCGTCCTCGACGGTAGCGCGGCACTCCGAAGAGGTGCGCTTGCCGGAGTGGGCATCAGAGCTCTTGCCGGACTTGGTATTCTTCTTCCCCCCGGGAGCTTCAGCGGCAAGTGATTTGCGATCTGTTGCGGCTGCTGCTTCCCGGTAGATCTTGTCGGCGCAGATAAGGGCATCCTTCTTGTCGCCAGAGACAGAGATGACACTTATCGGGCCTGGCATCTTCAGTACGTTGTATGCATAGTGAGAGGCTGCCATGAACTTGGCAAGTGCTGGACGGCCAAGTATCCCATTGTAAGGCTATGGAAAGTCAGCAACGTCAAAAGTGACCCTCTCGGTCCTGAAGTTTAACTCGCTGCCAAACGTTACCGGCAGCGTGATCTTTCCCTTCGGCTTGCTCCTTCTCGGATTGATTCCTTGGAATGTGCCAGTCTCTTCGAGCTCGCTGTCAGGGATTTGGAGTTTCTGGAGCACCGCGGAGGAGATCAGGTTCAAGCCGGCCCCGCCGTCAACTAGCATCTTAGTGACCTTAAGGTTGCAGATAGTTGGTGAAACCAACATCGGCAAGCACCCGACCGCAGTTATGCGATCAGGGTGGTCCTCAATATCAAAGATGATAGGCGTGCTGGACCATTTCAGAGGCTTGCGTGAATCGACGGGTGGTTCCGCTGCATTAACTTCCCGCACCCACTGCTTGAGTTGGCGGTGCGAAGTATGCAAAGAAGCACTACCGTAAACGCACAGGACCTCTGTGGCTTTCTGAAACTCCTGCTCATCGGTCTCATCATCATCTATGTCCTCGTCGTCTTCGTCATCTTCTTCCTTGTCGCGGCCGCGGGGAGGTCTGCCTCCTTGCCGCTGCTTGGCCTTGCCGCGGCGTCCCCCTCGGCCGGGGCGTTTCTTGCTGGATCCTCCCGCACCTTCCTGGGCCTTCTCCTTGTCGCGCCACTCGTATTCAGCTTTCTGTTGCTCAACAAGCTGCTCGACCTTCTTGCAGCTCTGGAGGTCATGGCCCTTGGTGCGGTGAATCTTGCCGTACTGCTTGTTGTTGTCGTCCTGCTTGTCGGCAACCGCCACAGCCTCTGTGGCAGTCTCCTTGACGGAGCCATCAGCTTTGGCTTTCTTGGCGCCACCTCCGTTGCCGGACTGTTCAACAACTAGCACCTCTTTGCCTTTCTTCTTCCTGTTATTCCGCCACTGGTTTTTCCTTGCCGGGGCAGCATCCTCACTGTCAGATCCTCTTGCTCCTATATTCTCTCCGGGGAGTCTCCTCCCTTCCTCAGCACGTGCGCACTTGTCGGCCAGGGCATATAGCTCACTGACGTCTCTGATCTTGCACATCGCCATCTCCTCCCTCATCCTGCGGTTCCGCATGTTCTGGTGGAACGCGCTGATTACCGCGGTAGGGTGGACATCTGGGATGTTATGCTGTACGTTGCTGAATCTTTGAATGTACTTGCGCAGGGGCTCTCCTTCCTTCTGGGCGAGCAGATGAAGATCGCTCTCTTGGACATGAGGCTTGTGGCCGCCTGTAAAGGCGCCGACAAACTGATGGCACAGATCAGCCCAGGAGGATATGGAGTTGTCCGGCAAGTGCATGAGCCAGGATCTGACATTGGGCTTGAGCACCAGCGGGAAGTAGTTGGCAAGGATCTTGTCGTCCCGTCCTCCGGCAGCATGCACTGCGATGGTGTAGATGCTGAGGAACTCCGACGGATGCGTCTTGCCGTCGTACTTCTCTGGTACATCTGGCTTGAAATTCTTCGTGCTAGGCCACTGGACTTGCCGCAGCTCACGAGTGAACGCAGGGCAACCTACCGCGTACGGCAAGTCACCTGGTTCCCCTGGCGCATGCATGTCGACAGAGGGTCCAACGCGCTTGTCGGATTGACGTCGCGCTTCTCTTTGGCGCTCGATGCGAGTACGAGCGTCTTCTTGCTGTCGTTCATGAAGAACTTGGCGCTGATCGCGGCGAGCTCGTGGATCTGATGATGCGGTGGAGTCGCTGTCGAGGTGGATCCGACGAGTCGGCGATCTTGGCCTTCGAGGTGGAGAGTGCATGGTGGTTGCACCCCCACCGGTTTCGTTGCCACCGGCTCGTGCCTGGTGGTCCTGTCGCGGCTGCGATGCAGTTGGCTGCCGCGGAGTGTCGCCATTGGCAAAGCCGATGAGACTCTGAATGGTGGCCCTCCATTGGTCGATCTTGTCTTCCGCTGGAGGGTAATCCAGGAGCAGCTGAGCTCGCACCAAAGCTTCTGCTGGAGTGCTGGGCGGCAGTGGCGAACGGTGCGAGGAGCGGGATATGCTCGGACTTCTAACTATGTTAGAAGGAGCAACATCCCGTCCAGGCGACCGTGTCTCGCTTGTGCCAGCACGTTGGCGTGCATGTTGGTCTTGAGCACCCCGAGATCCACCAGCTCGATCTTGTCCCAACGAACGTATGGTACTGCCTATACCATGACGTTGTCGGTCCTGCGCCTCCTGAGATGGGCGCGGAACGTGCACGGACGCCGAGGTTTGCGCGGCCTTGTCCTTGGACCTGGCAGCGTCGTGAGCTTCCTCGTCGACGTCCGTCCTTCCGCCGGCGTCCACTCCACCACCCGCTTGCTCTGGTGGTGGTGGAAGTGACGCGGACGGAGCAGATGCCGCTGAAGTCTTCTTCTTTGGTGGCATATCGATGAAGAAAATGAAGATCTGGCTTGTGTGAACGCCGGATCAGGTTCACACAATCTCGACGCCCCCTACCTGGCGCGCTAAAGATGTCGGGGAAACTGATCCACGAGCACCTATGGGGCCGGCAGACCGGGCCCCTTTCGGTTCGGCGGGGGGCGGAGATCGCACGAAGAGCAGATCGAGGCGGAGCACACGAGCAGTTTACCCAGCTTCGGAGCTCTCTGGAGAGATAATACTCCTACTGTTGCTTGTTTGATTATATTGTGTTCTTGCTCTAGAGAGCTAAGTGTTTCTCTGGCTTCGAAATGATCCGAACCCCCCCTACGTTGCGCATGGGCCTCCTTTTATATGCTTAAGGGGTTACCGACAGGTGGCAACATAAAGAAGGGTACAAATGTAAAACGAGAGGTGGTTGGTACAGTTGCCTGCACAGTGTATCCCACCTAACCCTGACGGCAGGGGACAAGGGCATTAAATGCCCGTCTGTGTCGCCCAAACAGTGCAGAAAAGGACCGTCAGGAGCGCCACCGCTTGCCACGATGGCTATCTTGTCAGCATCGCATGCCACTACGCACCGCTGGCTGCACAGCCTCCCGCCACGCGCGCCTGGAAAGGCCCCCAGGGCGACACGTTGGTGGATGCGCTGGAGCGTGGGCACAGAGTGGCCGCTTGCCGCGGCAAGTGCCTTGCCGCGGTCGTTGTCTTGTCGCGCCCGGAAGCTTGTCGCTCACCGGACCTTGCCGGGACGCGTGGCGCGTCGCGGCGAGTTTCCTGATATGCCTTGGTTGGCCTTCCCGGCAAGCTCCTCTTGCCGGGGCCTTGTCTCCTTGACTTGAACACTTTGTTCTTGAATGGCTCCAAAGGAGCCACGGAGGATCTTGGCGGCCACCCGGCAAGCCCTTGCCGCGGGGCGCTGCAACTGCCCGTGCACAAGTTCGGGGTACTAGGGTACCCCTACTCAAGTACACCGACACCATGGAGTCCCGTTTTGCGGCACGCCACACCCCTCCCGATGAACAGGACCCCCGTTTTGACTGTAGCGCTCCAACACAAGTCCGTTTCGTCTGTTTTGCGGTACGCCACACCCCTCCCGATCAACAGGACCCCCGTTTCGACCGTAGCGCTCCAACACAAGTCCGTTTCATCCGTTTTGCGGTACGCCACACCCCTCCCGATCAACAGGACCCCCATTTCGACCGTAGGAGGTCCGTTTCCTCCATTTTGCGGTACACCACACCCCTTCCGATCAACAGGACCCCGTTCCGAACGTAGGAGGTCCGTTTCCTCCGTTGTGCGGTACGCCAGGCCTCGTTTCCATCGCTTGTTCCGTCCAAGCCCTCCCGATGAACATGACCATGCATTCCGTTCCGACCCAGCCGGTTGGCTCCCCATGAACACGACGACGTCGCTGTTTCTCCATTCCGACCCAGCCATGTACGTATGCGCGAGTAGGCGTTCGAGACCCTGCCCGTATGTACGTACGTGGCTGTATTTTCTTTCTTGCGCCTCTACTACGACACGTGCGCGCCTCTCCATCGACCATTATGTACGTACACGTTCGCGACCAGAATGACAACTCTATGTACGCTTCGACCAGGTGGGTCCCGACTGTCAGGCACTTCCTTGCCTGCGAAGATGTAGCTGGTGGGTCCCAGCAGTCAGGGGGCAAATCATTTTTTTTCAGACGCACTTCCTTGCGTGCGAAGATTTAGCTAGTGGGTCCCAGCAGTCAGGGGGGCGAATCGTTTTTTTTTGCCCGGACGCACTTCCTTGCGTGCGAAGATGTAGCTGGTGGGTCCTAGCAGTCAGGGGGCAAATCGTTTTTTTTCGGACGCACTTCCTTGCGTGCGAAGATGTAGCTGGTGGGTCCCAGCAAACAGGGGGGAACATTTTTTTCGCGAAATACGGTGGCCCGTCCGGTGGGTCCCCGCTGTCAGGTGGAGGAATAATTATTTTGCGCGTAATAAGGAGGCACTTCCTTGCTGTGGCCGTGGACCCAGCTGTCAGCCTCTCCACGTACAGTCCACGTCCGATGGAAGCCATTCCTTGACCACGTTGACCATGCCGTGTCGAGAGCACCAGGCGGTGGATGATGGTGAGGCCTAGGAAGGGGACGACGCGGAGCCGGGGAAGACGCGGTAGTGGATGCCCACGCGTAGAGGAGTATGAGGGTTCACTCGTTCGGCTGCGGTGTGAGGTTGTCATCGCTGCAGAATAACAGGGGGTGTGGGTGCGTAGAGGGATGGCCTGGCCAGCGGTGGGAGTAGTAGAGGGCGGTGAGGCCTCCGCGGCATCACAGCCGGCCACGGGCGGCAGGAGAAGGCGGCACGACCGGCGCTGCTTTGGGCGGCTGGAGCAAGAAGAGCAGAGGTTGAAGAAGCACTACGGCCGTTGGATCGAGATCGTACGGTCACTGGAGCTAGAATCGTTCATATATTGACTAAAGTTGACAAAGGCCTCTGTCCCGGTCAACTTAGTAGGCCCACAAGTCAGCCTCCCACCAAGGTTGGTCCCAGCTAGCAGGGGGTATTCATTTTTTTGTGCGTAATAAGGAGGCACTTCCGGTGGGTCCGAGCTGATAGCAGGGGGAACGTTTTTTTTGCGAAATACGGTGGCCCGTCCTGTGGGTCCCAGCAATCAGGGGGAAATGTTTTTTCGCAAAATACTAGTGGTCCGTCTGGTGGGTCCCTGCTGTCAGGTGGAGGAATAATCATTTTCCGCGTAATAAGGAGGCACTTCCTTGCGGCTGCCGTGGACCCAGCTGTCAGCCTCTCCACGTACAGTACTCTTCCGATGGAAGTCGGTCGTTGACCACATTGACCACGCCGCGCCGAGAGCACCACGGCAGTGGACGATGGCGAGGCCTAAGAAGGGGACGATGCGGAGCCGGGGAAGATGCGACAGTGGAAGCCCGCGCGGAGAGGAGTACGAGGGTTCACCGGTTCGGCTGCGGTGTGAGGCTGCCGTCGCCGTAGAATAACAGGGGTGTGGGTGAGTAGAGGGATGCCCTGGCCAGCAGTGGGAGTAGTAGGGGGCACTGAGGCCTGCGCGGCAGCACATCCGGCCACGGGAGGCGGGAGGCGGTCCCGCTGGCGCTGCTTTGGCGGCTGGAGCAAGAAGATCAGAGATTGAAGAAACACGACGGCCGTTGGATTGACATCCAACGGTTATGTCTGCTAGAATCATTTGTTGACGTAGTATATAATAACTAAAAAAATATTGCATAAGCGTCAACTAAATAGGCCCACAAGTCAGACCACTCCCTCTTTTTTTAATAATTTATATATAGCTCATGGCAACTTCTTATGCAATTTGTTGCAGTCTTTTTTTTGGTTAGCCAGGGCCAATTTTGCATATTTCTGTGGGTTCCAAACTATTTTTAATACCGAAATGTGGAGCCCGATTTAAAGTACTTTGAATATATATTTAAATTAGGTTAATGCCCAGTGAAATAGGATTCTGAAAATGTGAAAAAAATCAGAAATTATAAAGTAATTGCCAATTTGTCATCTGTTTTTATATTTACAACCCATTTCATATTACTTTCAAGATTTGCAGGCGTCTTGAAAGAGTTGTAGCCCATCAGGGCGTAGAAAAATAAGTAGGCCTGGATTGGGTATTCTTCAGAAAAAATAATCTGGGCTATTTTTATGTTCACCAGAAAAAATAATCTGGGCTCATTTTCACAAAGAAAAAATAGTTGGGCTGGTCACATGGTGAACATAAAATATAAGCCTGGGCCTACATTAAATATTGGGTATTCTTCAGAAAAAATAATCTGGACAAGGCCCAGGCGCCACCCCACGCATCCACAACCTTCTGAAAGTGGCTTCATCTCGCAACATGGTCAATAAATAGGACATTCACTTTAGAGCCATGGAAAAGCATGAACATAATCTTCTGTCCTATTCTCCAAGATGGACGGGCCTTCATTATTTGAGACCACCCACGAATAAGTATCTTTTCACCTCCAAGGGAAATTGAGTAGGTCAACATAAACATCATGTTGTGACCAAGCGCAAGTCTGACCCGACCATGGTCAGGCATCTGCATAGGAAAAATAAAACTCGGCAGTTCCTGTTTCAAGAAGATCACAGCTGTAAAACTGTGTATAAGCAATAGTTTATGAACAACATATATAACAGAAAACAACTCGTACCATAAGTTTCTCAACACAGTTGGGACTGTTCAACGAGTGCAGCAGTGGCACACATATCCTACATGGCCTTCCACCATTGAAACGCCCCACAAGGACCTCAAGATGATCAATAAAGTGTAGGAACATGTGGATGTCGTCCCAGTCAACTTCAGTGCAATCAGTAATAGCCGAGTTACTATAGAATAACAAATGGGCAGCCTGCTTAACTCTGAAAAAACCTACACGTGACACCAATTATAAGAAAATATTAGTTAGAAGTAGCATCTTCGTGAGAGATTTGTTGCTACTTCTAAAGTTAAATTGTGATTAGTTAGACAGAATAGGTGGATTAAGAAGTAATCGAGGCAACAAGCAAGAACCAGATACAAAACTAACATGGATGAACAATTGGAACGACGTCGGGGTGGAAGATCGCAGTGAAGATGAGACCAGGTTCTGCTATTTCCATCAACATTCATGCGCCAACTTTTAGTCCGTAACACTTGAGAAAGTTTATCCAAGTTCAGCCATAAAAAAAGCAGCAATCTTCTTGGTTCATGAACCCAACTCGGAAGTAATATCCATGGATTGTCTTCACTGTGACCATTAAACTAGTGTATTCAGTTATGGCAAGGCCGAGCATCTTGAGTACATGTGTTCTGGCAGAGCAAATAATACACTGCAGGAAAAATAATATGAGAACACAGCATGTTCAAAAAAAAACCACCCTCCCGGATAGAGAAGAGGATTCTAGGAACATACTGTGCGCGTTTCAAAATGTTGTGGTAGGATGAGAAGGAACAAGTGTGGCGTCTCGCCGAGGGCGCAGAAATCTGTAGGGTACTTGCACTTTGGGCACTGCAACTGAAACACACTAGATTCAGTACGAAGAAAAATGCATCAACCGCGGCGGCTGCCATCCTAGGATTACCTGCGACCAAGGGACTTGGATTTATCGGGGATGGATGAAGAATTCATACCTGGTTCTCCATGAGAAAACCCTATGCAATCGCCGAGCGGGGGTTTTCTCTGAACAAGCAGACAAGGGAGAAGGGGGTTCAGGCCCAGTGAAATATTGCCGCTTCGTCCATCCAGCTTACTGCTAAAGCTGGAAAGGGGGGTTGTGATTTGACGGCTCATTGGGCATTACTGCGGCGCTATGACCGGGGTGTGTCTACCGTGAAGTTGTGCACTCTAATTTGTGCATATGGCACATGGACCCCGTTGCCGGTTGCCCCACATATCAGCGAAAGGAAGTAGAAAGAAAGGAGTAACTAGTTACACATAAATATATATTTTGACAGAGAGATACTCCCTCTGTAAAGAAATATACAAATCTTTTATATCACAGGCTCACCTTGCCGAGAAATATACTCCCTCTGCAAGGCACGGGCATTATGGGGGTTCAGCTTTTTTTATGGGGGTTCAGCTGAGAATGTAATACTCAGATAGGCTCATGGTTCTGGACTTTGGGCCGCAGGCCGACCCTGCATGTTTGGGGGCCCATGTGTTCTACCTCAGCACTTTTCATATTGCAAGTGATCGGTACTGCGCTGGTTTTAGATGTTGTCGCAAGGCAAATACACAAAATTGAATAAAGCACGACAACTGTTGGAATGAAATCGAACGACAGTTCCTAACCAGCAATCAGAGTTGCAATTCTATCAATGATATACCATGTGATAAATAATACTGTCGTACTACTTATACACATAGGACACTTGTTTCACCATGCCAGATTATTACATCAAAATCTCTCAGAGGATAGATCAGTTCAGCAGTTGCGTGCTGCTACTGAAGAATTTCAAAGTTGATTTGGACCAACTCTCCTTGCCAAGAAAGTTCGATTTTGACATCATCCCCTACCACAAGATATGATTTAGATTTGAACCTTGACCATCCTTTAGCATCAATTATCATGCGACCATCCTTTGTACTTACGGTATATTGAGCAGGTTCATTCACACCAAGGCTGCACATGGTAAGAGAAACTTGGCCGTGGTCGCCCGGATTGTTGAACGACTCCCTCGTTGCTCTAGGAATTCTTTGTTTGCAAACAAGAAGACATACCCAAACAGTTAGATCAACACAGTGAACCATGTGAAACAACATGGAAAGAAAAAAGAACGAAGCACTTGGGCGGCCAATGCTTACCAAGAAGGTGGACTGTCGGTTTTTGTAAGGACTTTGGTATATGAAGTGCGAACTGCAGCCCAGTCCATTGCCGGTGCAACTGCACCGGCCGGACCAAATGCAAGTGCAAGTGTTGGTGCAGGTGCCGAAGCCGCTGCTACTGCCGGAGATGGTGCTCCTTGTAGAGCTGGTGCCGGTGTCGATGCCCGATCCTCCGGTAGATCAGACTGATCCACTGACGCGGTCGGTGCCCAATCCTCAGCTGGATCAAACTGAGCTGCTGCCGCTGTCAGTGCTAGAGCAACTGTCGGTGCTTGATCTGTGTGAGATAGTGGCGATCGTGTCTGGTCTGCTATGATCAGCTTTCTAACTTGACTAGGATCCGTGACCGTGATCCAATTTTTTTCTTCATTTCTTTTAAACGCGAGAAGGACTAATTGTGGTGTTTTTGTTAAACCAAACTGCAGTTCATCATAGGGATTCAGCTTGTACTCAGATAACAGACTGATCCAATTTTTTCCAGTAATATAAGTGATGGACAGTGCCTTCATTACTGACACGACATAAGAAGTGAAACCTGCAAAAATAGCCATCGTAGAGCAAACCAAATGGTTTATTCTGTGATGAATGTCACATGGCAAAACCTGCATCGTAAAATTGCAGGAAAAGAAAGAAAACATGACATTAAATTAATAAGATTTAGACAGTAAATCAATAAGATTTACTTGATGTGACACGAGTGAATCCTTACCAGGAAATCACTATGTTGAAGTACTAAACAGAAGATTGATCGTCCAACTACGCGCGGCATGCAGGGGCCCTGCCTACTCCCACAAGCAGGACAGTCCAAAGGTCGTGACAAATCGTATGGACCGAACATCCATGGGACTGGAAATCCTGGTGGGTGCGATAAACCCTGCAATGCATACAGATATTGGAGTGTAACCATAATTGATAAACCGTCCTCACAAAAAATATGATCTGGATACTTCAAAATGTGCAGACTGAATTGAGTGGATAGACATTAACATAGACCGTTCTCAGGACTGACCACACACCAAAAGCGGCAGTACTAATAAACAATACAGGGTTCACAAACACAAATCAAGTACTGAACAATAGTACTTACTACAGACAAGCAAAGTTGCACTAACTAAACTCTGCAGACTATTTCTTGCCACCGACCTACGGGATGAACCCCGCATAACTGACTAGGCCATGGACTTCGTGTGAGATGTCTACATGCACCATCACCATCTTGTCAACCTTGGAGAACCTAACAGAGTGGTCTTTCCACTCATAAACATGATGATGAAGACAGGACGCATCAGATTTGTTGGGAAGCTTTACAAGAACCACACCCTTCGTAATCGAAGGCACAGCCAGGAAATTGTTGTGGTCAAGTACAGCCTCGAGAACACGCCTGACAACAATGCTACAGGAAAACACTAGTTCAGGACACGTGGCGACAAGGACACAGCAGCTGGATAATTCAGCAGTAGAACTCATCATCATGTCTTCTAGTTCACACGGCATGACTTTGAGAACTTCATCTCCACCGCGGACCTGGTTCTAATTCAAATAGAAACCATATTTTATTACTACCTCCGTTCAGAAATATAAGATGCTTTTCGATATTATACTCCATATATGACTACATATACGCACAGAAATGAGTGAACAAAGACACTAGAACATGTCTTCAAAGGCATGAGAGCAGAGGGATTACATGCAATATCCATAACATAAGTTACTGAGGCAAATATACCCTCTTAAAAGGTAGCATTGATGTTCATAAATTACTCCCTCCGTCCCAAAATTCTTGTCTTAGATTTGTCTAGATATGGATGTATCAAGTCACATTTTAGTATTAGATACATCCGTTTCTAGACAAATCTAAGACAAGAAATTTGGGATAGAGGGAGTAGTTGAAAGTAAAATATAAGAAATCAGTGTCAACCTCTCGCATGTTTTGGTCAAAAGAGGAATTTAGAACCGTCATTTGGCACACTAAAATCACATGCAAGATCACCCAGAAAGTTGTACTGTACTACCAGTACTAGTACTGCGTGTTAGATGAAAAAACACGATCAAGATCGAGAAAAAGATCGTCAACAAGAGACATTACCTGGACTTGCTTAATGAGGGATCCCGGAGAGGGGGGCTTGGACAGGGCGATGGCTTTGAGCTTGTCTGCGGTAGTCTCGGCGGGGTGCTTGCGCTTCTTCGTACCATGAGCCTCAACGGTTTTGGCCAGAGCCATAGACATCACGTTGGCCGGTGCTCCGGCGTCCATCCAAGAGAGGAAGCTGAGAGAAAAGAGTGAAAGGAGGAACGAGATGAGGGAGAAGCAAAGCGAGTGGGGGTTTTCTTCAAGAGAGGAAGCTGAGAGAGAAGAGTGAAATGATGGTTGCTTCGTCCGTCCAACTTACTGCTGGAAAGGAGGGGGTTTTGTGATTTGACGGCTCATTGGACATTACTGCGGCGGTTCGATCAGGGTAGTCTACCGTCACTCTACTACGGAGTAATTTAGTGCATGGCTGGTGGACCCCGGTGCTGGCTGTCCTGCACGTCGGTGAAAGTGAGTAATTTAGTGCATGGCTGGAGGAGGATCCGCACGGTAGAGCGTGTCCACTGTTTTTCATTCTGAAGAAAAAAATGATTACAGCAAGTGTTTCCACTCTTACGATGGAGGAGTGTGAAACACGGCAGCCACTTGAACATACACAGTGCTCCTACTACTAGGCATGTGTAGTGGTTCATACGTCAGTACTACACAATCTTGTTGCTAGTGTAGTAAGATATGCCGATAACAAATGATGTTGTGCGCATGTCAACTACTCCTATATGTAACATAGTACCGCTTTTTCGACTGTCCGGTCGAGAATGAACGGTGAGATCAATGTTGACAGAACTAGGTGCACAGTGCACGGAGAGTACGGTGCTACAGTACTCCACGAAACATGAACCATATGAAGCACATCCTATAGTGTTAGACAGGGTGTATGAAGGGTGTACGGGATGGGAGCAAAAGTTCCCTTCTCGACCCACTTTTGGGTGTTTGGCAGAGTGCATGAACCATGAAGGGTGCATGAGTCCACACTAGTAGGTTGACAAAAATACACGAAGCGGAAACAACTATATTGAGATGAGAATGCAACCAAACACACCCACACGCTTTGTGCTACAGTGACTGGTCTGCACCGTCTGAGTTTGATCCAATGGTCATGTTGCGCCGAGACATGGACATGCCCATGCAGAGGGCGCCTAAACACCACCAAAGTCCCTCTGCTTCTCAAGGCGCACGACATTGGTGATGCAGGGTGAAACCGCCCGGAGAGCCCGCTCCCGGTCGACGGGTGTCGGTGTACTAGAGTAGGGGTACCCTAGTATCCCGAACTTGTGCACGGGCAGTTGCAGCACCCCGTGGCAAGGCTTGCCGGGTGACCGCCAAGGTCCTCCGTGGTTCCCTTGGAGCCATTCAAGAGCAAAGTATTCTGGCCAAGGAGACAAGGCCTCGGCAAGAGGAGCTTGCCGGGAAGGCCAACCAAGGCATTTCAAGGAACTTGCCGCGACGCGCCGCGCGTCGCGGCAAGGCCCGGTGAGCGACAAGCTTCCGGGACCGACAAGACAACGGCCGCGGCAAGGTGCTTGCCGCGGCAGGCTACCACTCTGTACCCACGCTCCAGCACATCCACCAACGTGTCTCTCTGGGGGCCTTTCCAGGCGCGCGTGGCGGGAGGCTGTGCAGCCAGCGGTGCGCGGTGGCATGCGAAGCTGACAAGATTGCCGTCGTGGCGAACGGTGGCGTCCCTGACGGTCCTTTTCTGCACTGTTTGGGCGACGCAGACGGGCATTAAATGCCTTTGTCCCCTGCCGTCAGGGTTAGGTATGATGCACTGTGCAGGTAGCTGCACCAACCACCTCTCTTTTTACATTTTTACCCTTCTCTGCATTGCCACCTGTCGGTGACCCCTTGAGCATATAAAAGGAGGCCCATGCACAATGTAGAGGGGGTTCCGATCATTTCGAAGCCAGAGAAACACTTAGCTCTCTGGAGCAAGAACACAAAACAATCAAACAAGCAGCAGTAGGAGTATTATCTCTCCGGAGAGCTCCGAAGCTGGGTAAACTGCTCGTGTGCTCCGCCTCGATCTGCTCTTCGTGCGATCTCCGCCCCCCCCGCCGAACCGAAAGGGGCCCGGTCCGCCGGCCCCATAGGTGCTCGTGGATCAGTTTCCCCGACATCTTTGGCGCACCAGGTAGGGGGTGTCGAGATTGTGTGAACCTGATCCGGCGTTCACACGAGTCAGATCTTCATTTTCTTCATCGATATGCCACCGAAGAAGAAAACTTCGCGGCAGCTGCTCCGTCCGCGTCACTCCCACCATCACCGGAGCAAGCGGGTGGTGGAGTGGACGCCGGCGGAAGGACGGACGTCGACGAGGGAGCTCATGATGCTGCCAGGTCCAAGGACAAGGCCACGCAAACCTCGGCGTTCGTGCCCGTTCCGCGCCCATCTCAGGAGGCGCAGGACCGACAGCGTCATGGTATACGCAGTACCATACATTCGTTGGGACAAGATCGAGCTGGTGGATCTCGAGGTGCTCAAGACCAGCATGCACGCCAACATGCTGGCACGAGCGAGGCACGGTCGCCTGGACAGGATACTGCTCCTTCTAACATAGTTAGAAGTCCGAGCATATCCCGCTCCTCGCACCGTTCGCCACTGCCGCCCACCACTCCAGCAGAAGCTTTGGCGCGAGGTCAGCTGCTCCTAGATTACCCTCCAGCAGAAGACAAGATCGACCAATGGAGGGCCACCATTCAGAGTCTCATTGGCTTTGCCAACAGCGACACTCCGCGACAGCCAACTGCATCGTAGCCGCGGCAGGACCGCCAGGCACGAGCCGGTGGCGACGAAACCGGTGGGGGTGCAACTACCATGCACTCTCCACCTCGAAGGCCAAGATCGCCGACTCGTCGGATCCACCTCGACAGCGACTCCACCGCATCATCAGATCCACGAGCTCGCCGCGATCAGCGCCAAGTTCTTCACGAACGACAGCAAGAAGATGCTCGTACTCGCATCGAGCGCCGAAGAGAAGCGTGACGTCAATCCGACAAGCGCGCTGGGCCCTCTGTTGACATGCATGCGCCAGGGGAACCAGGCGACTTGCCGTACGCGGTAGGTTGCCCCGCGTTCACTCGTGAGCTGCGGCAAGTCCAGTGGCCCAGCACAAAGAATTTCAAGCCAGATGTACCAGAGAAGTACGACGGCAAGACGCATCCGTCGGAGTTCCTCAGCATCTACACCATCGCAGTGCATGCTGCCGGAGGACGGGACGACAAGATCCTTGCCAACTACTTCCCGCTGGTGCTCAAGCCCAATGTCAGATCCTGGCTCATGCACTTGCCGGACAACTCCATATCCTCCTGGGCTGATCTGTGCCATCAGTTTGTCGGCGCCTTTACAGGCGGCCACAAGCCTCATGGCCAAGAGAGCGATCTTCATCTGCTCGCCCAGAAGGAAGGAGAGCCCCTGCGCAAGTACATTCAAAGATTCAGCCGCGTACAGCACAACATCCCAGACGTCCACCCTGCCGCAGTGATCAGCGCGTTCCATCAGAACGTGCGAAACCGCAGGATGCGGGAGGAGATGGCGATGTGCAAGATTAGAGACGTCAGTGAGCTATATGCCCTGGCCGACAAGTGTGCGCGTGCTGAGGAAGGGAGGAAACTCCCTGGAGAGAATGCTGGAGCAGGAGGATCTGATAGTGAGGAGACTGCCCCGGCAAAGAAAAACCGGCGACGGAACAACAGGAAGAAAAGAGGCAAAGAGGTGCTGGTCGTTGAGCAGTCCGGCAAGAAAGGAGAAGCTGGTAGCTCCGGCAAGGAGGTTACCGCAGCTGTGGCAGTCGCCGACAAGCAGGACAGCACCAACAAGCAATACTGCAAGATCCACCGCACCAAGGGCCATGACCTCCAGAGCTGCAAGAAGGTCGAGCAGCTTGTCGAGCAGCAAAAGGCTGAATACGAGCGGCACGACAAGGAGAAAGCTCAGGAAGGTGCTGGAGGAGCTAGCAAGAAATGTCCCGGCCGAGGAGGACACCGCGGCAAGGCCAAGCAGCGGCAAGGAGATAGACCTCCCCACAGCCGCGACAAGGATGAAGATGACGACGACGATGAAGATATGGATGAAGATGAGACCGATGAGCAGGAGTTCCAGAAAGCCACAAAGGTCCTGTGCGTTGACGGTGGTGCTTCTCTGCATACTTCACACCGCCAGCTCAAGCAGTGGGTGCGGGAAGTCAATGCAGCAGAACCACCCATCGAGTCACGCAAGCCTCTGAAATGGTCCAGCACGCCTATCATCTTTGATATTGAGGACCACCCTGATCGCATAACTGCGGTCGGGTGCTTGCCGATGTTGGTTTCACCAACTATCCGCAACCTCAAGGTCACTAAGGTGCTAGTTGACGGCGGGGCTGGCTTGAACCTGATCTCCTCCGCGGTACTCCAGAAACTCCAGATCCCTGACAGCGAGCTCGAAGAGACCGGCACATTCCAAGGAATCAATCCGGGAAGGAGCAAGCCAAAGGGAAAGATCACGTTGCCAGTAACATTTGGCAGCGAGTTGAACTTCAGGACTGAGAGGGTCACTTTTGACGTTGCAGACTTCCCATTGCCCTACAATGGGATACTTGGCCGTCCAGCACTGGCCAAGTTCATGACTGCCTCTCACTATGCATACAACGTACTGAAGATGCCAGGCCTGATAAGTGTCATCTCTGTCCCTGGCGACAAGAAGGATGCTCTTATCTGCGCCGACAAGATCTACCGGGAAGCAGCAGCCGCGACAGATCGCAAATCACTTGCCGCTGAAGCTCCCGGGGGGAAGAAGAAGACCAAGTCCGGCAAGAGCTCTGATGCCCACTCCGGCAAGCGCACCTCTTCGGAGTGCTGCGCTACCATCGAGAACGCACCATCGAGCTCCACCGGCAAGTGTAAGAAGACAATGGTAGCTCCACCAGAGACCAAGAAGGTGTCCGCCAAGGAGGACGGCACTGGTGGTACCTTCACCATCAGCGCCACTCTTGACCCTAAATAGGAAAGCGCGCTCGTTGCTTTCCTGCGGGCGAACGTCGACGTGTTTGCATGGCAACCGTCTGACATCCCCGGTGTTCCCAGGAAAGTAATCGAGCACCATCTTGCCGTCTGTCCTCATGCCTGACCCGTCAAGCAGAAAGTCAGGAAACAAGCAGTGGAGCGCCAAGAATTCATCGCAGAAGAGATCAAGAAATTGGAAGCAGCAGGCCTTGTTAGAGGAGTGCTCCATCCTACGTGGTTGGCCAATCCTGTAGTCGTGCGTAAGGCAAATGGGAAATGGAGGCTTTGTATTGACTTTACCGATGTTAATAAAGCTTGTCCCAAAGACCCATTCCCCTTGCCGCGCATTGACCAGATTGTTCACTCCACGGCCGGATGTGACCTGCTTTCATTTCTTGATGCATACTCAGGATACCATTAGATCTTCATGGCGGAAGAGGATGAGGAGAAGAACGCATTCATCACCCCATGTGGCACATACTGTTTCGTACGGATGCCATTCGGTTTAAAGAATGCTGGTTCAACATTTGCCAGGTTTGTCCATCACGCTTTTGAACCATAAATGCATAGAAATGTGGAAGCCTACATGGATGACATAGTGGTCAAAAGCAAGGACAAGGCAACCCTGATTCAAGATTTAGACGAGACCTTTACAAATCTGCGCAAGATCAACCTCAAGCTTAACCCCGAGAAGTGCGTGTTTGGAGTCCCTTCCGGCAAGCTTCTCGGATTCTTTGTGTCTCAGCGGGGAATTGAAGCCAATCCCGACAAGATCAAGGCCATTGAGCAAATTGAAGCACCAAAGCGTGTCAAGGATGTACGAAGGCTTGCCGGTTGCGTAGCTGCTCTCAGTAGGTTTATCTCTAGATCTACTGAGTGCGCCCTGCCATTTTTCAAAATACTGAAAAAGGCAGGTCCAATGAAATGGACTCCGGAAGCAGAGGCTGCGCTGCAGGACTTGAAGAAATACCTGTCCTCCACTCCTCCACTTGTCGCACCTAAGCCACAAGAGAAGTTGCTGCTGTATATAGCAGCAACCAATCAAGTGGTTAGTGCTGTGTTAGTGGCGGAGAGGGAGGCTGATGATGAGCCGGCAACCACGGCAGATGCATCCAACGACAAGCAGAGGACTTCATCGGCAAGCTCTGGTCCCGACAAGGATGGATCTGCGCAGGAGCATGAGAAGATGCAGAAGAGAATGGTGCAGCGCCCAGTTTACTTTGTCAGTTCCCTCCTGCAGGGGGCAAGGTCGAGGTACTCTGGTGTGCAGAAATTGCTTTTCGGCCTCCTCATGGCCTCGAGAAAGCTGCGCCATTACTTCCAAGCACATGAGATCACAGTCGTCACTCGTTTTCCGCTGAAGAGGATATTGCAAAATCCGGAAGCGACGGGCAGGATTGTCGAGTGGGCACTGGAACTGTCAAGCTTTAGCCTCAAGTTTGAAAGCACTTCAATTATACAAAGCAGAGCATTGGCAGAATTCATAGCAGAGTGGACGCCAACACAGGATGAAGAAATTCCAGAAACAAGCATCCCCGTCAAGGAAGCGAGCAAAGAGTGGCTGATGTACTTTGATGGTGCCTTCTCGCTGCAAGGCGCCGGTGCGGGCGTGCTACTAGTTGCACCCACCGGAGAGCACCTCAAGTATGTAGTCCAGATGCACTTTCCCAAGGAGCAAGCAACTAACAATACTGCAGAGTATGAAGGTTTGCTTGCCGGCCTCAGGATCGTAGCAGACCTTGGGATCAAGAAGCTCATTGTCAGGGGTGACTCACAGCTTGTCGTCCGCCAAGTGAACAAGAACTATCAGAGTCCGTTGATGGAGGCATATGTTGATGAAGTGAGGAAGCTAGAAGAGCACTTTGACAGCCTGCAGATGGAGCATGTTCCAAGAGCTCAGAATGACATTGCCGATGGTTTGTGCCGTAGAAGCAGATGTTCCCACAGCAGCAGATGTGCCTTTAGTCCTTGTTGTCGAGCCACAAGCTCCGGCATAGGCACAGCAGATTGTCCATTTCCTTCAGACAGGAGAACTTCCCGAAGAGCAAGAAGAAGCGGAAAGAGTAGCCCGACAGTCAAGTATGTACCAGTTTCTCGACAGCACACTGTACAGAAGAAGACTCAACGGTGTGAAATTGAAGTGTTTTCATCAGGAAGACGGACAGAAGCTGTTGGCAGAGATACATGGAGGCATATGTGGTCACCACATTGGCGCAAGAGCACTTGTCGGCAAAGCGTTCCGGCAAGGTTTCTATTGGCCGACAGCCCTCCAGGATGCAACTGCACAAGTAACCAAGTGTGAAGCGTGCCAGTTCCTGTTGGAAATATGCCCTAGAGGCAATAACAAAAGTATTATTATTATATTTCCTTGTTCATGATAATTGTCTTTTATTCATGCTATAACTGTATTATCCGGAAATCGTAATACACGTGTGAATACATAGACCACAATATGTCCCTAGTGAGCCTCTAGTTGACTAGCTCGTTGTGATCAACAGATAGTCATGGTTTCCTGGCTATGGACATTGGATGTCGTTGATAACGGGATCACATCATTAGGAGAATGATGTGATGGACAAGACCCAATCCTAAGACTAGCACAAAAGATCGTGTAGTTCATTTGCTAGAGCTTTGCCAATGTCAAGTATCTCTTCCTTCGACCATGAGAGCGTGTAAATCCTGGATACCGTAGGAGTGTTTTGGGTGTATCAAACGTCACAACGTAACTGGGTGACTATAAAGGTGCACTACAGGTATCTCTGAAAGTATCTATTGTTTTATGCAGATCGAGACTGGGATTTGTCACTCCGTGTAAACGGAGAGGTATCTCTGGGCCCACTCGGTAGGACATCATCATATGCGCAATGTGACCAAGGAGTTGATCACGGGATGATGTGTTACGGAACGAGTAAAGTGACTTGCCGGTAACGAGATTGAACAAGGTATTGGATACCGACGATCGAATCTCGGGCAAGTAACATACCGATAGACAAAGGGAATTGAATACGGGATTGATTAAGTCCTTGACATCGTGGTTCATCCGATGAGATCATCGTGGAACATGTGGGAGCCATCATGGGTATCCAGATCCCGCTGTTGGTTATTGACCGGAGAACGTCTCGGTCATGTCTACATGTCTCCCGAACCCGTAGGGTCTACACACTTAAGGTTCGATGACGCTAGGGTTATAAAGGAAGTTTGTATGTGGTTACCGAATGTTGTTCGGGGTCCCGGATGAGATCCCGGACGTCACGAGGAGTTCCGGAATGGTCCGGAGGTAAAGATTTATATATGGGAAGTCCTATTTTGGCCACCGGAAAATGTTCGGGATTTTTCGGTATTGTACCGGGAAGGTTCTAGAAGGTTCCGAAGTGGGGCCCACCTGCATGGGGGGACCCACATGGACGTGGGTAGTGGGGGCAAGGCCCCACACCCCTGGTCAAGGCGCACCAAGATCCCCCCTTAGAAGGAATAAGATCATATCCCGAAGGGATAAGATCAAGATCCCTAAAAAGGGGGGATAACAATCGGTGGGGAAGGAAATAATGAGATTTCTTTCCTCCCACCTTGGCCAACGCCCCAATGGACTTGGAGGGCAAGAAACCTGCCCCTCCACCCCTATATATAGTGGGGAGGCGCATGGGAGCTATACACGAAGTTCTGGCACATCCCTACCTCTCTTCCTACTCCTCCTCTCCCATGGTGCTTGGCGAAGCCCTGCTGGATTGCCACGCTCCTCCACCACCACCACGCCGTTGTGCTGCTGTTGGATGGAGTCTTCCTCAACCTCTCCCTCTCTCCTTGCTGGATCAAGGCATGGGAGACGTCACCGGGCTGTACGTGTGTTGAACGCGGAGGTGCCGTCCGTTCGGCACTAGGATCATCGGTGATTTGAATCACGACGAGTACAACTCCATCAACCCCGTTCACTTGAACGCTTCCGCTTAGCGATCTACAAGGGTATGTAGATGCACTCTCTTTCTACTCGTTGCTGGTCTCTCCATAGATAGATCTTGGTGACACGTAGGAAAATTTTGAATTTCTGCTACGTTCCCCAACAGTGGCATCATGAGCTAGGTCTATTGCGTAGATTCTTTGCACGAGTAGAACACAAAGTAGTTGTGGGCGTTGATGTTGTTCAATATGCTTACCGTTACTAGTCCAATCTTGTTTCGACGGTATTGTGGGATGAAGCGGCCCGGACCGACCTTACACGTACTCTTACGTGAGACAGGTTTCACCGATTGACATGCACTTGGTGCATAAGGTGGCTAGCGGGTGCCAGTCTCTCCCACTTTAGTCGGAACGGATTCGATGAAAAGGGTCCTTATGAAGGGTAAATAGCAATTGGCATATCACGTTGTGGTTTTGCGTAGGTAAGAAACGTTCTTGCTAGAAACCCATAGCAGCCACGTAAAACATGCAAACAACAATTAGAGGATGTCTAACTTGTTTTTGCAGGGTATGCTATGTGATGTGATATGGCCAAGAAGAATGTGATGAATGATATGTGATGTATGAGATTGATCATGTTCTTGTAATAGGATTCACGACTTGCATGTCGATGAGTATGACAACCGGCAGGAGCCATAGGAGTTGTCTTTATTTATTGTATGACCTGCGTGTCATTGAAGAACGCCATGTAACTTACTTTACTTTATTGCTAAACGCGTTAGCCATAGAAGTAGAAGTAGTCGTTGGCGTGACAACTTCATGAAGACACGATGATGGAGATCATGGTGTCAAGCCGGTGACAAGATGATCATGGAGCCCCGAAGATGGAGATCAATGGAGCTATATGATATTGGCCATATCATGTCACAACTATATAATTGCATGTGATGTTTATTATGATTATGCATCTTGTTTACTTAGGACGACGGTAGTAAATAAGATGATCCCTTACAAAATTTCAAGAAGTGTTCTCCCCTAACTGTGCACCGTTGCTACAGTTCGTCGCTTCTAAGCACCACGTGATGATCGGGTGTGATGGATTCTTACGTTCACATACAACGGGTGTAAGACAGTTTTACACAGTGAAAACACTTAGGGTTAACTTGACGAGCCTAGCATGTGCAGACATGGCCTCGGAACACGGAGACCGAAAGGTCGAGCATGAGTCGTATGGTAGATACGATCAACATGAAGATGTTCACCGATGATGACTAGTCCGTCTCACGTGATGATCGGACACGGCCTAGTTGACTCGGATCATGTGATCACTTAGATGACCAGAGGGATGTCTATCTAAGTGGGAGTTCATAAGATGAACTTAATTATCCTGAACATAGTCAGAAGACCTTTTGCAAATTATGTCGTAAGCTCGCGCTTTAGTTCCACTGTTTAGATATGTTCCTAGAGAAAATATAGTTGAAAGTTGATAGTAGCGATTATGCGATCAGTAGAAAGCTTATGTCCTTAATGCACCGCTCAGTGTGCTGAACCCCAACGTCGTTTGTCGATGTTACGAACATCGGACATACACGTTTTGATAACTACGTGATAGTTCAATTAAATGGTTTAAGTAGAGGCACCAAAGACGTTTTCGAAACGTCGCGGAACATATGAGATGTTTCGAGGGCTGAAATTGGGATTTCAGGCTCGTGCCCACGTCAAGAGGTATAAGACCTCCGACGATTTTCTTAGCCTGCAAACTAAGGGAGAAAAGCTCAATCGTTGAGCTTGTGCTCAGATTGTCTGAGCACAACAATCACTTGAATCGAGTGGGAGTTGATCCTCCAGATGAGATAGTGATGTTTCCCCAAAGTCATTGCCACCAAGCTGCTAGAGCTTCGTGATTAACTATAACATATCAGGGATAGAAATGATGATCCTTGAAATATTCATGATGTTTGACACCGCGAAAGTAGAAATCAAGAAGGAGCATCAATTGTTGATGGTTGGTGAAACCACTAGTTTCAAGAAGGGCAAGGGAACAAAGGGATACTTCATGAAACGGCAATTCAGCTGCTGCTCTAGTGAAGAAACCCAAGGTTGAACCCAAACCCGAGACTAAGTGCTTCTGTAATAAGGGGAACAACCACTGGAGCAGCATTACCCTAGATACTTGGTAGATGAGAAGGCTGGCAAGGTCGATAGAAGTATATTGGATATACATTATGTTAATGTGTACTTTACTAGTACTCCTAGTAGCACCAGGGTATTGGATACCGGTTCGGTTGCCAAGTGTTAGTAACTCGAAATAAAAGCTACGGAATAAACGGAGACTAGCTAAAGGTGAGCTGACGATATATGTTGGAAGTGTTTCCAAGGTTTATATGATCAAGCATCGCACGCTCCCTCTACCACCGAGATTGGTGTTTGCGTTGAGCATAGACATGATTGGATTATGTCTATCGCAATACGGTTATTCATTTAAGGAGAATAATGGTTACTCTATTTTTGAATAATACCTTCAATGGTCTTGCACCTAAAGGAATGGTTTATTGAATCTCGGTCGTAGTGATACACATTTTCATGCCAAAAGATATAAGATAGTAATGATAGTACCACTTACTTGTGGCACTGCCATGTAAGTCATAATGGTATAAAACGCATGAAGAAGCTCCATGTTGATGGATCTTTGGACTCACTCGTTTTTGAAAAGTTTGAGACATGCGAACCATGTCTATTGGTGTATATGCATGAAGAAACTCCATGCAAATGGATCGTTCGGACTCACTTGATTTTGAATCACTTGAGATATGCAAATCATACCACATGGGCAAGATGACTGAAAAGCCTCATTTTCAGTAAGATGGAACAAGATAGCAACTTGTTGGAAGTAACACATTTTGATGTGTGCAGTCGATTGAGTGCTGAGGCATGCAGTGAATATCATTATGTTCTTACTTCACAGATGATTCGAGTAAATGTTGAGTATATTTACTCGATGAAACACAAGTCTGAATTATTGAATGGTTCAAGTAATTTCAGAGTGAAGTAGCAGATCATTGTGACAAGAGGATAAAATGTCTATGATATGATCATAGAGATGAATATCTGAGTTACGAGTTTTGGCACACAATTAAGACATTGTGGAAATTGTTTCGCAATTAATACCGCCTGGAACACCATAATGTGATGGTGTGTCCGAACATCATAGTTGCACCCTATTGGATATGGTGCGTACCATGATGTCTCTTATCGAATTACCACTATCGTTCATGGGTTAGGCATTAGAGACAACCACATTCACTTTAAAATAGGGCACCACGTAATTCCGATGAGATGACAACGTATGAATTATGGTTTAGAGAAACCTAAGTTGTCGTTTCTTAAAAGTTTGGGGCTGCGACGCTTATATGAAAAAGTTTCAGGTTGATAAGCTCGAACCCAAAGCGGATAAAATGCATCTTCATAGGAAACCCAAAACAGTTGGGTATACCTCCTAATTCAGATCCGAAAGCAATATGGATTGTTTCTAGAATCGGGTCCTTTCTCGAGGAAAAGTTTCTCTCGAAAGAATTGAGTGGGAGGATGGTGGAGACTTGATGAGGTTATTGAACCGTCTCTTCAACTAGTGTGTGATAGGGCACAGGGAGTTGTTCCTGTGGCACCTACACCAATTGAAGTGGAAGCTTATGATATTGATCATGAAACTTCGGATCAAGTCACTCCCAAACCTCGTAGGATGACAAGGATGCGTACTACTTCAGAGTGGTACGTAATCCTGTCTTGAAGGTCATGTTGCTAGACAACAATGAACCTACGAGCTATGGAGAAGCGATGGTGGGCCCGGATTCCGATAAATGGCTTGAGGCCATAAAATCCGAGAGAGGATCCATGTATGAAAACAAAGTGTAGACTTTGGCAGAACGGCTCGATGGTCGTAAGGCTAATGAGTACAGATGGATTTCAAAAGGAAGACGGACAATGATGGTAAATGTCACCATTAAGAATGCTCGACTTGTCGTTAAGATGTTTTCCGACAAGTTCAAGGAGTTGACTACGATGAGATTTTCTCACTCATAGCGATGCTAAGAGTCTGTTGGAATTATATTAGCGATTACTGCATTATTTATGAAATCTTGCAGATAGGATGTCAAAACATTGTTTCCTCGACGATTTTAATGAGGAAAGGTTGTATGTGATACAACCGGAAGGTTTTGTCAATCCCGAAAGATGCTAATAAGTATGCAAAGCTCCAGCGATCCTTCTAAGGACTGGAGTGAGCATCTCGGAGTTGGAATGTATGCTTTGATGATGATCAAAAATTTTGGGTTTGTACAAAGTTTATGAGAAACTTGTATTTCCAAAGAAGTGAGTGGGAGCACTATAGAATTTCTGATGAGTATATGTTGTTGACATATTGTTGATCAGAAATGACGTAGAATTTTTGGAAAGCATATAGGGTTATTTTGAAAGTGTTTTTCAATGGAAAGCCTGGATTAAGCTACTTGAACATTGAGCATCAAGATCTATAAGGATAGATCAAAATGCTTAATAATACTTTCAAATGAGCACATACCTTGACATGATCTTGAAGGTGTTCAAGATGGACCAGTCAAAGAAGGAGTTCTTGCCTGAGTTGTAAGGTACGAAGTTAAGACTTAAAGCTCGACCACGGCAGAATAGAGAGAAAGGACGAAGGTCGTCCCCTATGCTTAAGACGTAGGCTCTTCAGTATGCTATGCTGTGTACCGCACCTGAAGTGTGCCTTGCCATGAGTTAGTCAAGGGGTACAAGAGTGTTCCAAGAATGGCTCACAGGACAGCGGTCAAAGTTATCCTTAGTAACTAGTGGACTAAGGAATTTTCTCGATTATGGAGGTGGTAAAAGAGTTCGTCGTAAAGGTTACGACGATGCAAGCTTGACACCTATCCGGATAGCTCTGAGTAGAGAGACCGGATACATATAATGGAGCAATAATTTAGAATAGCTCCAAGTAGAACAGTTGTTTGGAATAGCTCCAAATAGAGCGTGGTAGCTGCATCTAGGAGATGACATAGAGATTTGTAAAGCACACACGGATCTGAAAGGTTCAGACCCGTTGACTAAAACCTCTCTCACAAGCAACATGATCAAACATAAAACTCATTGAGTGTTAATCACATAGTGATGTGAACTAGACTACTGACTCTAGTAAACTCTTGGGTATTAGTCACATGGCGATATGACCTGTGAGTGTTAATCACATGGCGATGTGAACTAGATTATTGACTCTAGTGCAAGTGGGAGACTGTTGGAAATATGCCCTAGAGGCAATAATAAAAGTATTATTATTATATTTCCTTGTTCATGATAATTGTCTTTTATTCATGCTATAACTGTATTATCCGGAAATCGTAATACACGTGTGAATACATAGACCACAATATGTCCCTAGTGAGCCTCTAGTTGACTAGCTCGTTGTGATCAATAGATAGTCATGGTTTCCTGGCTATGGACATTGGATGTCGTTGATAACGGGATCACATCATTAGGAGAATGATGTGATGGACAAGACCCAATCCTAAGACTAGCACAAAAGATCGTGTAGTTCATTTGCTAGAGCTTTGCCAATGTCAAGTATCTCTTCCTTCGACCATGAGAGCGTGTAACTCCTGGATACCGTAGGAGTGCTTTGGGTGTATCAAACGTCACAATGTAACTGGGTGACTATAAAGGTGCACTACAGGTATCTCCGAAAGTATCTATTGTTTTATGCGGATCGAGACTGGGATTTGTCACTCCGTGTAAACGGAGAGGTATCTCTGGGCCCACTCGGTAGGACATCATCATATGCGCAATATGACCAAGGAGTTGATCACGGGATGATGTGTTACGGAACGAGTAAAGTGACTTTCCGGTAACGAGATTGAACAAGGTATTGGATACCGACGATCGAATCTCGGGCAAGTAACATACCGATAGACAAAGGGAATTGAATACGGGATTGATTAAGTCCTTGACATCGTGGTTCATCCGATGAGATCATCATGGAACATGTGGGAGACATCATGGGTATCCAGATCCCGCTGTTGGTTATTGACCGGAGAACGTCTCGGTCATGTCTACATGTCTCCCGAACCCGTAGGGTCTACACACTTAAGGTTCGATGACACTAGGGTTATAAAGGAAGTTTGTATGTGGTTACCGAATGTTGTTCGGAGTCCCGGATGAGATCCCGGACGTCACGAGGAGTTCCGAAATGGTCCGGAGGTAAAGATTTATATATGGGAAGTCCTATTTTGGCCACCGGAAAATGTTCGGGATTTTTCGGTATTGTACCGGGAAGGTTCTAGAAGGTTCTGAAGTGGGGTCCACCTGCATGGGGGGACCCACATGGACGTGGGTAGTGGGGGCAAGGCCCCACACCCCTGGTCAAGGCGCACCAAGATCCCCCCTTAGAAGGAATAAGATCATATCCCGAAGGGATAAGATCAAGATCCCTAAAAAGGGGGGGTAACAATCGGTGGGGAAGGAAATAATGAGATTTCTTTCCTCCCACCTTGGCCAACGCCCAAATGGACTTGGAGGGCAAGAAACCAGCCCCTCCACCCCTATATATAGTGGGGAGGCACATGGGAGCTATACACGAAGTTCTGGCACAGCCCTACCTCTCTTCCTACTCCTCCTCTCCCATGGTGCTTGGCGAAGCCCTGCTGGATTGCCACGCTCCTCCACCACCACCACGCCGTTGTGCTGCTGTTGGATGGAGTCTTCCTCAACCTCTCCCTCTCTCCTTGCTGGATCAAGGCGTGGGAGACGTCACCGGGCTGTACGTGTGTTGAACGCGGAGGTGCCGTCCGTTCGGCACTAGGATCATCGGTGATTTGAATCACGACGAGTACGACTCCATCAACCCCGTTCACTTGAACACTTCCGCTTAGCGATCTACAAGGGTATGTAGATGCACTCTCTTTCTACTCGTTGCTGGTCTCTCCATAGATAGATCTTGGTGACACGTAGGAAAATTTTGAATTTCTGCTACGTTCCCCAACAGTTCCATTCCAAGCAGATACACCAGCCAGCTCAAGCTCTCCAGACGATCCCTTTATCCTAGCCATTTTCGGTCTGGGGGCTCGATATCCTCGGTCCCTTCCCCCGAGCTGTCGGGGGCTTTGAGTACTTGTACGTTGCAATCAACAAGTTCACAAAGTGGCCGGAAGTGGAACCAGTGAGGAAGGTGACAGCACAGTCAGCGGTCAAGTTCTTCAGGTCGATTGTTTGCCGTTTCAGGATCCCTAACAGGATCATCACCGACAACGGCACGCAATTCACGAGCCGCACCTTCATGCAGTACGTCCAAGATCTTGGCGCCAAGGTCTGCTTCGCTTCTGTTGCTCATCCAAGAAGCAACGGTCAAGCGGAGAGGGCAAATGCTGAAGTGCTGCGTGGGCTCAAGACCAGAACTTTCGACAGGCTGCGCAAGTGCGGAAGGAACTAGATCGAGGAGCTGCCGGTGGTTCTTTGGTCGATCAGGATGACGCCAAATCGAGCCACTGGCCAAACACCTTTCGCTCTAGTCTATGGAGCAGAGGCAGTTCTCCCCACGGAACTCGTATATGGCTCACCTCGAGTGCTCGCTTATGATGAGCTTGAGCAAGAGCAGCTGCGACAAGATGACGCGCTGCTCCTTGAGGAAGACCGTCTTCAGGCTGCTGTACGAGCTGCTCGATACCAGCAAGCTTTGTGCCGCTACCATAGCCGCAAAGTTAAAGCCAGAAGCTTCGAGGAAGGCGACCTTGTTCTTCGGCCCGTTCAGTTTGCCAAGAATTCCAACAAGTTGACGCCGAAGTGGGAAGGCCCTTATCGGGTGAAACGAGTCACTAGGCCTGGCGCTGTCCGCCTTGAGACCGAAGATGGCGTACCGGTGAGCAACTCCTGGAACATTGAGCATCTTCGTAAGTTTTACCCGTAGGGCGCGGTTGCCGGAACCCGTTCCGACAACCACCTTTTGTACAAGTCTTGCCGATGTTGCATGTAATCCTTTGTACAAAGCCGGGCGCAGATCCCGTGCATAAAGTAAAGCTCATGTGCTCCGCACATCTTGTCAATTTCATGCTTTTTACTTTATATTTGCATGCGTTATCTGACACTTTGTGCACCACCTGCCCCCGGTAAGCAATAACGAGCTATAAGGCTCCATGCCTTTATTTTCTCTTCTTTCTTTTTTTTCAAAAAGGAAAGGAAGGTTCCCTCGCACACAAGTTTGCCGGGGGGGAGGAGAAGATTATGATGTGGACCAGACATCGTTCAAGCAAGTTTCGCCTTGCCGGGAAGCAAACGACAGAAAAGCTAAGTTGCCAAAGTTTGAGCAATTGGTTTTTAAATTTTTAAAGTTATCTTCCTTGAATGATCGTGCTTTGTATGGAAAACCTGTGCGCGGAGGAACCAACTCGTAGCTAGTTGCGCCCTTACTTTGTTTCGAGTCCGCTCAACAACTTAAGTGAGCTGCGACTAGTTGCGACCAGGTTTCTTGACGGAAGCGGCACCGCCAGCAGGCTGCTGATGTCCCGCACTCAGCGCTCGCGGCAAAGGTGCCTGCGCCGTCAAGTTCCCTAAAAGCGTAGGGTAAAAACATACAAAGGAAGGGAGCAAGTAAAGGAAATAACATAGCAATCTCTACCCAAAATAAAGTTATATTACAAGATAGCTTGTCGCAGCTCTAATAGATTGTTCTCGTGATATAACCAGCAGCGACAAAGAGAAAAAGGAAACGGGCGGCCTAATCTACGCGATCGCCCTCAACCCTCTTAATCTCGCTCACCTTGTCCACAATGGGTGCGACAAGGGCCTTGAGCGCATCCAGATCAGCATCCGGCGGCAAGGATTTGAGGACGTTGGTAAGGTTGAGGCCTAGATTGCGGAAGGCCACCTTCACCAGCACCTTCTGAAGAACCCCATGCAGATTCTGCGTGACTCGTCGGCCAGCTGCTTTGGGATCTTCTCCCGGAGTCGCTGGAGAGCCGTCGCCACGCCCTTGAAGAATAGGCTGAGCTTGGCGCTGGGTTGGAGGTGCTCGTCGGAGGAGTACCCGAGCTCCTCCATCCCCAGCTACACCAGCTCCCCGTCGATGGCGGCAGCAATATTCACCAGACCCTCAGTCCAGTGCTCCACAGTCTCCTTGAAGGCGTCGTGGGCGGCAGCAGCATTCGCCAGCAGCGCCTCGTCGGCCCTGATCTTCTCCGACAAGGCCACCTCCCGCTCCCTGGCGCCGTCCAGCGTCTGAGTCAAAGTGGCCAGCTTCAACTCGAGGTCCGCATTGGAGTCCTTGGCGGCGCTAAGCTCCTTGCCCCTCTCTGCGAGAAGGCCCTGCAGTTCACCATGCGCGGCAGCATCCTTCTCGCGCTCACGCTTGAGAGCGGCAAGCTCCTCGCCACTCGCCCTGAGATTAGCCTCCAGTTGTGCCACCTTTGTCTCCAGCTCCTTCTTGGCGGCCTCGGCGGCTGCGGCAGCATCCTTTGCCTCCTTGAGAGCCCCGCCAATCGCTTGCTCGCGCGCGGCGAGCTCCTCCTCGTGGCTGTCAAGATTCACCTTGCGCTGAGCTAACTCTCCTTCTTGCGCAAATAAATTCTCAACGACAAGCCGTTGCTTCTCTTCAGCTTCAGCCTTCTCGAGGAGGAAGGCTTTCCGCTCTTCGAGAAGCTGCTCCCGCTCCTCCGCCAGGGACCAGAGAGCCTCCTGCTTGAGACCCCGGAGCTCCTCTGCGCGCTTCTCAATATCCACCCCCGCCTTCGCGACAAGCGCCTCTGACGCCAGTTTGGCTGGGCGGGCGCGGTAAAGCGACGTCAGCTTCCGCAGCAGCCGCTCCTCCTCAGGCTCGTCGCCGCTGCTGCTTGGCGTGTCGACCACCGTCGGCCCAGCAGAGGCGAGCACCTCTCCGTCCAGGATTTCTCCCTCGACCGGCGCCCTGGAGCTTGACGCCCAGGGGAGCTTGATGAAGATACCGTCGCCGGCCTTCAAGTAGGCGCCGGGCTGGGGCTCTTCGGGGCCTGGCGCTACAGCGTCGGCGGAGGGATCGGCGGTCGGCGTAGCGCCTGGCACTCCTGCGGCCTCGGGGCCGTCAATGCGATCGCCGGATCCCTCGCCCGCTTCTGCGGCGGCAGCCTTGGCGGCCTCTTCGCCGGCGGGATCATCAGCACCGGCCTCTTCTTAGGTGGCGGCGGCGTCGTCATTGTTGCCGCGCGCGTCCTCCTCGCCGGCGGCCTCTGTCTCCATTGGGTCCGCGGCAGGTGGATCTGACAACCGAAGAAGGGAGAAAGATCAAGCAAATGCTCAAGAAGAAAATCTGAAGAAGAAGAACCCGAGGGAAGTTCTCGGGCAAAAGGGGTACCTGCGCTGGGATCTGCAGTCGTGGCCTCCACCACCAGAGGATCGCTGGCGCTGTCCCTTGCCGGAGAACTGCCCCTTGCTGGAGAATTCTCCCTTGCCGGAAAATTCTCCCTTGCCGGGGAACGCTCCCTTGCCGGGGAATTCTCCCTTGGCGGCGTAGTTGAAGCAGATGGCACTTCGGGAGCAGCTTCCGGGCACTCTTGGTGAGGCTGCTCTGCTCCTACACAAATCCAACAGTCAAGATATCAGTAGAAAGAAGAGCACCCACGCACGCCTGAAGGCAGGAAGTAAACTATAAACCTACGCTGGGGGCTGCTTTGGGGAGTAGTTGCCGGGTCCGTCAAGGTGGTCTCAGACACACCCCCTGCTGACGCGGTGGGATCGTCTTCGATGACGATCACCGGGGCCTTGGCTCTCTTCGCCGCTCTCTGGGCCAATGTCCTGAAAAGGAATGGATTCAGATCAAAACAAGTCAGATACAAGACGAAAGCAATAAGATTGAAGAACTACAAGGACAGCAAGGGAATCTTACTCTTCTTCTTCGTCGTCGGAGCTGAGCGCGGAGAGATCGAAGTCCAGCTCGCCTCCGGTGCGGCGAGGCGGAGGAGTAGGCTCCCTCGCCCGCTTGGCAGGAGCAGTGGTGGTGGACCGGGAAGACCCCGCTCCAGTTGCCGCAGCGGCGTGAGGCGCTCCCGCGGCAACGGTGCTTGCCGCGGTAGAGCGTGTCGCGCGGCTCGGCGGCTGTTGACCCGTCTGTTGCCCCGCTACGTCTGCGGCCTTGCGGAGACGCCTTCTTGGCGGGGCCGGGGGCTCCGCCTGCGGCAAGCTGTCTGAAGGTTCGGGCTCTTCCTCGCCGGGCTCGCTCGGCTCGGCTTCAGGACCGGCAAGATCTTCCTCGCCGGCAAACTCCTCGCGCTCGACAAGGCTTGCCGCCTCTGCTGCCTCTGCCTCCTCCACGGTGAACCCGAACACGCCCGCGGCAGCGGCTGCTGCCGCCTCTTCCAGCCTGGTGGCGATGCGCTGCATCTCCGCATCGGTGGTGTCGCGGGTGAGGCTCTTCTGCTCATCAGCGCGGATCGGCACTTCTACCAAGTCGTCGAAGAATGCCCGCACGACGTCATCCGCAGGTTCTTGCCAGGTTGGGGCGATTCCGTGCGAGTCGCACAACGGCATCATCGCGCGGATGCGGTCAAGTGAAGAATTGTTGCACAGCGGAACGACATTCCGCGGCAACATGAATGGGTGCTGAGGGTCGCGCTTGAACAGCTCCAGAAGCATTGCGTCCAATTCCAAGACCGTGAAGTTGAAGTTGAGGCCCGGGCGCAGCCTCATGATATCCGCCAAGTTCTTGAACTCCCAGGCGGGTCTCCCCCTTTCCTGTAGGAGGGCGATGCGGCGGTGAAGAAAGTCTGCGCCAACTGCGCCTACAGTGAGCCCGGCAAGCCTAAGGCGAAGGATCCGGGTGAGGGCAATCTTCAGCCTGTCGTCCTCCGGGGCCACATTGATCCAATCATTGCCACGCACTACTGGGGCTTGGCGCAGGGTGGTGAAAGGCTGTGGGTTCTCCTCGACGATCCAGCACCACTCTGCCCTCCACTCTTCCCATTTTCTGCGGAGCTCTCCATCCAGATAGGCGTCCTTTTTGCCAGTTCTCGAGATCCAAGCGATTCCTCCGGCAAGGGGCTCTCCTCTCTCGACCCAGGGCATGAAGAAGTGGCGGAAGAGGGCTACGTTTGGGTGGACTCCGACAAAGTTTTTGCACAACTGTGCGAAAACTGCCATGGTCAGAACGGCATTGGGGGTGAAGTCAAGGAGGCGGAACCCGTAGGTGTTCATGATGTCGCAAAAGAATTCAGAGAAAGGCGGGCAGAGCCCGCAGTAGAAGAACAGCACGAAAAAGGGGTACCCGTTCGGAGCCAGTCTCGAAGCGGTGGCCAGGAGTACCCTCGTACGCGGATGCGCTCGCGTCTCCGTCGACCAGAAGAGGTAGTAGTACTCCCTCAGCTCCTTCGCGTCAAGCTGAGGGGGGGGAGATGGCCCGCTCCTTCCGCAGCGTCGCGAGCCGCTGCGCCTCGGCTGACTTCACGCCCTTCCCCTTGTCGGCTTTCGGAGCCATGGCGGAGGTGGTGAGGGAGGTCGGCGGCGTCGGTGGAGCTGGTGGCAATGGGGGGCGGAGCGCTGCTCTCTTTCGGTTTCGGGAAGAAGGGGGGAGCGGCGGAGATTTTTCGGGAATGAAGCAGCAACCGGCGAAGTGGGGAAATTGCCCCTGTTTCCCCTGCTTATAAAGAGGGAGGGGGCGGACGTCTCGCCCTTCCGAATAAAGAAACCACCCACGATCTCTCCCACGATGCCGCATTCAACGCGTGCCGTTCGGGGAGGGCGCGGTGGATCCGGAGCAAGATTCGGCGTACCCCAGGCCGCGCGTGCCCGTGCCCTGTTTTGGGCCTGGCCCAACAGCGCTCGGCACCGTGTGTAGCCCAGGCCCGGGGGCTCCTGTCGGTGCACTAGAGTAGGGGTACCCTAGTATCCCGAACTTGTGCACGGGCAGTTGCAGCACCCCGTGGCAAGGCTTGCCGGGCGACCGCCAAGGTCCTCCGTGGTTCCCTTGGAGCCATTCAAGAGCAAAGTATTCTGGCCAAGGAGACAAGGCCCCGGCAAGAGGAGCTTTCCGCGAAGGCCAACCAAGGCATTTCAAGGAACTTGCCGTGACGCGCCGCGCGTCGCGGCAAGGCCCGGTGAGCCACAAGCTTCCGGGACCGACAAGACAACGGCCGCGGCAAGGTGCTTGCCGCGGCAGGCTACCACTCTGTACCCACGCTCCAGCACATCCACCAACTTGTCGCTCTGGGGGCCTTTCCAGGCGCGCGTGGCGGGAGGCTGTGCAGCCAGCGGTGCGTGGTGGCATGCTAAGCTGACAAGATTGCCGTGGTGGCGAACGGTGGCGTCCCTGACGGTCCTTTTCTACACTGTTTGGGCGACGCAGACGGGCATTAAATGCCTTTGTCCCCTGCCGTCAGGGTTAGGTATGATGCACTATGCAGGTAGCTGCACCAACCACCTCTCTTTTTACATTTTTACCCTTCTCTGCATTGCCACCTGTCGGTGACCCCTTGAGCATATAAAAGGAGGCCCATGCGCAACGTAGAGGGGGTTCGGATCATTTCGAAGCCAGAGAAACACTTAGCTCTCTGGAGCAAGAACACAAGACAATCAAACAAGCAGCAGTAGGAGTATTATCTCTCCGGAGAGCTCCGAAGCTGGGTAAACTGCTCGTGTGCTCCGCCTCGATCTGCTCTTCGTGCGATCTCCGCCCCCCGCCGAACCGAAAGGGGCCCGGTCCGCCGGCCCCATAGGTGCTCGTGGATCAGTTTCCCCGACAACGGGAGCCAGCTCATCAAAGACGGCGTCCAATGGCACGAATGGATTCCGGTGATGGAGCCCTGAAAGGATTTTCCCGGCAACAACGATGGCAGCCCGCAACCCCTCCTTGTCCAGCTCAGCCCCCACCATCGCGCGGAGACGGCTCAGCTCCTCAGAGATATAGGTGAAGAAGGAGACCAGGTCAGGAAGCTGCAGCTCATTGAAGTCGACCGGGTGGTCGAACGGGCTTAACCCGACGGCTGGCATCGTCGCGCTGGCACAACGGTAGGCATCGCGCAGCCGCAATACGTGCGTGGCAACTTGGTTCACCAAGTGGCTGAGGCGATCCTGGACCTCGTCACGATCGGCCCGCTCGCGCTCCAGCCGGCTCCCCGACGGCCTATCGTATCTCCCGCTTTCTGCAGCAACGCCGTCGACGCCTCGAGCATCTTTGTGGTGGACGCCTGCCGCTTTTGAAGCTCCGTGAACTCCCGCACATAATGGAGGAGCATGGCACTCCTCTCCTCCTTGAGCTCACGGAGCTCCACGTCCTTGGCTCTGAGCTCCGCATCCTTGGCATGGAGCTCCTGTGTCAGGAGCCTCACCTCGGACTCCGTGATCTGCTGCGCCGCCATGGCACCAGGTAGAAGCAATGGGGAAGGAAGCAAAGGGGGCGAAACGGCTGAAAGGCAATGCAATCTACGGGAAGGCGGAGAGAGCCAGCCGAGGAGCGGGGAATATTTTGGTTTTCACCACGGTAAAACACCAGTCGACGACTTCTCACATCATGGAGCAGTGGGTTTTTACAGGCGGAGTCATCGTGACTAATTGCTACCACGCCTGCTCCCGTCAATCAAAAAAATAAAAATCTTGCCGCGCCTGCTCCCGTCAATCAAAAAATTAAAAATCCTGCCACGCCTGCTCATGTCAATCAAAAAATTAAAAATCCTGCCGCACCCGACCAGAGCAACGCCGCGGTGGATATTTAAATTTACCTGCCGGCAAATAGATAAAAAAAGGGGTGAAAAAACAAATGTGGCGGCGGCCTAGCTAATCGGTCAAACTAGCCCAACTAGCTAGCCACCGTGCTTCACTGATGTACTCGGCGGGAAAGGTGGTCTTTCATGATTTGACGACTCATTTACTTGCTTCGGCGCTACGACCGAGGAGGACCCAGAAAATGCACGGTAGGGCATCCCACGTCAGGAAGAATATATGCGTGCACCACCCAGGAGGACCCAGAAACCGCACGATAGGGTGTGCCACGTCTCGGCACGAAGGAAAAATGTGCGTGTAAAAATATATTGTACCAGACGTAGTACCTATGGTTCGACCTTGGGACCCAGCCAGTCGGTCGAAAACACCCCACTAGCCACACAGCTTCATCATGCAAACGTGGCACGGTTAGGTCTGTCTCGACCAGTCACAACGTCTCTTGTTCTAGGCGATTCTTCTATTTTCCAAGCTTTTTTTTAGTTGTAATAACACCACGGCAAGCTAGCGCCGCTCTTCGTGTGTGCTCGTGCAAAGGTTAGACGATGCAGAGAAGAGAGATTGAGATTGCAGACCTGGGACCCACCAGTAAGTGAGACAACAGTCATGCACGTGTTGACGAGGCACTCCCTCTACTCTACTCAACGCAAGTACTGTATAAAATCTAGTTATGGGACAAAGCCAACAACCGTTCATTTTTTCAGGCTATCGACTTACGCTTTGTAGTCCAGGTTGCCAGTTCGAATCTCATCTTTCAGATTTGTTAGTTTTAGGTCCAAATTTGATTAATGACAAGTGGGACCCCCGTGTGTTGTTCCGATATTTCAGTGTAGGATGGTTTTTTTGAACAAACACTTTGCGCGGTTAGACAAGTAACGGCATGAGTTACACGTATTTTGCAAGTTTACAAACAAGAATGATAGCGGCATAGAATATCACATCCACCCTGCAGCTTAGATACTATGGTGATACGAGTTTTTACACCGTTGGAAGTGAGATCCAATGGCTTGGGAGTAGTCTTTGTGATTATGCGCAATTTACAAACTCTCCAAAGTTTTTTTTTGCAAATAAAACATTCAGGCCTCGTGTGTGCCGCTGCATCTTCGATCCAACGGCTCCCCGGTGCTCATATTAGGTGCTCCCCGTAGCTTAATTACCCGCTACGGTGATATGAGCATCTAGGTCGTATGATCAGTGATCAAATGGCACATGCATAGTACTTGTACTTTCTGCGCATTTCCCAAACTCTATCAGCCGTATATTGCAAAAACATTCAAACCTCCTACTGTGGGCCGTTAGATCTCAGTGAACTCGTATCACCATAGAATCTATGGTGCGGGAGCACCTCATACTCTCCCGTGCGAGAAAACATAAGGTGCTATCGTAGCTTGGATGCTACGGTGATACGAGCTTGGAGGTCGTTTGATCTGAGATCCAATGGCATATGTGCAGTCTTTGTGCTTATAAGCAGTGGCCGAACTCTTTTGGGGCTTTTCTGCAAAAAACCATTCGAACCACCGAGGAGGTGTTGGGTCACAAATCCAACGCCTCGGAAGAGCTTGTATCACCAAAGCATCTAAGGTGTGGTAGCACATGATATTCTTACATACAGGAGAATATGATGTCCTCCTTCATCTTAGATGCTACGGTGATACGAGCTTCGAGGTCGTTGGATATGGGATCAAAGGGCATCTAAGTAGTTTTTGTAAAAATTGTGTGCAATTCTCAAACTCATCAAGGTTTCCTACAAAAAAATTAAGACACATTATGTGAGCTGCTATATCTCAGATCTACAAGCTCCAAGCAAATCGTATCGACATATAGCATCTAAGGTATGGGGGCACATGATATTCTCCCGGGGAGGAGGGGTGGGGCGTGCACAACCAATCGGTGGTTGGGAGGGTGGGGACAAATATAATCTAAACAACCCTAAACAGAGCTCCACAATTTTATCTAAGGTCGAGGGGTTGACCCCCGACAATCATAGCTCCGCCTAAACACAATATTTGCATGTACTATAGTACTAGACTTAATATTCATGTTCATTTTAAATATTGAACTGAGCACCATGGATGTCTTACATTTTACTCCCTTCGTTCCTAAATATTAGTCTTTTTAGAGGCTTCAAATGGACTGGCACATACGGATGTATATAGACATATTTTAGAGTCTAGATTCACTCATTTTGCTTCGTATGTAGTCACTTGTTGAACTCTCTAAAAGACTAATATTTAGGAATAGAAGGAGTATTTTTGAATTCGTGTCATACATGCACGGGTTGGAAAAATAGATGCACTATACTTATTGGATTGTTGTTGTGTTCGTGCGTGTGTGTCTCTGTGTGTGCGCGCGCGCGTGTGTGTGTGGTCATATGCTTGATACATACAAAGTTTTCTCACCTCCATATGATTCATCTTTTAAATTTGAATTTGCATTGGAAAACTTACTAGGGATACCATGAAATGTGAAACCCACGTTGAGATCACTATATCACAAACTCACTCTAATTCAACAACTCGTCATAAATCAATTACCATGATGAGATTAGTCTTTGCAAGGAAAATACGGGTATTGTAATACACATAGATTTGTTCGGCAATTTAAAAGGTTCCTTTTGTATTCTCGAATGGTAGGACCCAACAACGTACCAGCCAGACCTTGGCTCGTGTTGATCCTAAAAAAAACTGGCTCGTGTCCTTCAGTGGCGTGCGTGGTACGCACATTAGGCAACCCCAACCAGTCGAGCCTCACCGTTTCAAGTCGAAATATCTGGCGGCCAGAATTCCATCCCTAGGAAATTCCCCTCATGTCCCCGGTCCATAATGACTACTGATGAACAATGGAGGGATGCTTTAGTAACTAGACAACGTTACCTACCGTGCCGAGCACAGTTCAATTCCCTCGGTCGCCGCTCGTCAAGGTCACCCGTCAACTGCATTGCCTAGTACTACTACTGCTACACCAGGATGAGCATAGAATTGAGCCCGTTTGTTCATGCCTAGTACTTGAGTTAATATATCAGGCAATGCACTGGTACGCAGGGATTATCCTTTTACGGTTTATAGGGCTTATCTCAAAATTTTAATTTTCCCATTTTATAAGTCTCAATTTGGTTGTTCCCCATCACATGTTCAGATTTCAAGGTGCAATAAATCATTACATGCAAGAATTAAGAGAAAATTGACCAATGCATGTACTTTATGCATGCATGCATTGCAATTAATGCATTCGTAAACACAATTTTTGAGGAAAACAAGCGCATTAATTGAGTGGTTTTGCAAACTACAATAATTGTTCCACCACTCACCATCTACCTTGGTTTGTGAGATTTTTGAATTGAGCCCAATAAACGGGAAAGGAGGTTTAACTAAGCAAAATGTTTGACCAAATCCATTCTTAAGAAATACAACAGGACAGATGTACGGCTTGAAAATTTATTGCATGATGCAGGTTATGATATTGTTTCGAATCATGGATCTTAAATTTCGGAAAATCCAAAAGTGAGCATAAATTCTTGAAACTGAGCATGGTCACGTGATATGGCACAAATATTAATTCGTAAGATTTTTCTTCAATTCGAGACAAGCTGCTTATGACAAGTTGCACAAATGAAGAGCCAAGGTATTTTGGAACAAAGACCTGTCACGTTAAGGCGATCGCTTTCACTATTGAAACCATGGGCGTTTACGTGCCGCCACGAGTCCCCTCTTCTCATCGGCAGGTGCCGTCCCAGCAAGCGTGTGAGTCGACGGGAGGCGTGCGAGCAGACCGCTATGCCGGCTGTTAGGGAGGCGTGCGAGCAGACCGCTGTGCAGACTCACCGGGAGGCGAGCCCTTTAACCAGGCTTCGCCGCCCACCGTCGTCCCAACTGCTCCCACTTTTAATGTCTCCAGCGCCGCAGTTTAAAGTCAACCCCGCACTACCCGGTATCGCTACAATCCTCTCTCTTCCTCTCCGATTCTCCTGTCGTCTACCTCCAACTAGCCTGACCTAAACGTACGCCATGCCGCATCACGATGGTCTGCCCTTAGTGTTCCAGTTTCATGAGGAAGACACCCAGCTGGAGTCTCAAGAACATAAGGCGCTTTGGGACGAGCTTGAACTGGCCTTGCGGGAAGACGCCGCGCCTGTCCCCGCTCCCGTTTCGGCTCCCGTCGCCCCAACTGCGCCAGCGCCCATACCCGTGGCATTGATGGGCTGGGAGCCGCACATTTGTCGCCGAGCTTGATGCCACGGGGTTCCACGAGGTCCCCGCCGACTTTCACGCGCCCGTGCACCTGCCAGCGCATGCGCCTGCGCGTGCACTAACGCGCACGCCCGTGCCGGTGCCCGTGCACCTGCCAGTGCATGCGCCTGTGCGTGCACTGACGTGTGCGCCCGTGCCGGTGCCCGTGCACACGAATGTCTCCACCGTGCCGTTGACAGTGCCTGTCCCCGCGCGGGTGCCAGTGCCCCCCTTAGCGGCATGGATGGCCGCCGTCGACCGCTTCCTTGCACCAACGCCAGTCGCCTCCTCCCGCCGGTTGACTCGCTCCAAAGTCCAGAACATTTTGGCCTTCCTTGAAGCTACGCCAATGTCCAGGAGTACGCCAACAACAGTGCAAGACGCCGCCGTTGGTCAGTGGCCCGATGACACACAGAGCACGGCAGAGGAGCCGCTTCCCACCGCGAGACGCCCCCGCCGCCGCCACGTAATCTAATTTTGCCATGAAAAACGTTCGGAATTCCATGCTTAAAATCCGAATGTTTATCATTTCCGTCTATTTTATATCGATCGTCGTATAATTTAAAGTCGGAGTCAGACTGAACGAAATGTATGGTTTGATCGATTGAATGTTCTGCTAGAGCCGTATCAAATTAAATATAAAACGTCATCAAGCCACATGTATTCCTTGTCATCCAACGACCTAGACTGCTTCAATGTCGAGCGCTCAACACGTTTAGTGTGCAGTTAATTTCATGCCAAAAATAGTGCTAATCACATGACAACATGCAAATAATATCCTAGTAGCTAATATCCGCATGCACTTAATATACTTCCAAATTAACGTGCATTGCACGTACACACTGACTAGTACGGCTAGTACGTGAAACCGGTGCCGTGACTTGTGAACGCGTCCAGATATGGTCAACGGCAACATCGCCCGCGAGTTCTTCCTGTTTGCCCGTGCGTCTAAACGCAGAAGGGGAGGAGAGAGAGAGAGAGCACACATGGAACCCACCAGTAAGTGAAAGCGAATAGTACTAAGAATAATATTACATGTTATCCATTAATTAGGTTGTGGTAATATAAAAACATTATGTGAACAAAGGGGGTACAACAAACATTGCTATTCTATGTATGTTGCCTATTGACGTGCGACTTGAAGGCCCGGTCGCATGTTCGATCCTCGTCCTTTATTTTTTAATTTGTATATGGGTCCAAATTTGGTTCATGACATGTGGGCCCCTCGGTGTGTAGTTTGTAGCACTTTAATTTGTGGGTCAAAATTTGTTCCATTCCAAGTGGACTATCGGTGTGTAGTTTTGTAGCTTATTTATAATAATTAAAGAGAACAACATAGTTTTTTCAATAATACCATGGTGCAATGTTGAAGGCGAGAAAGGACGTGCGAGAGAGCGATGACCGAGCCAGAGGGAAATCAACTAGGGGAGTTGCGTGGTTGCAACGGTATTTGGAGTAGTTGTGGGCCTAATGCTACGAAAATATAATCTAAACCGACCGGAATAAATGCCTACACAAATTTATCCAAGGTTGGAGTGCCCCTCGCAATGTAAATAGCTATGGCTTTGCGAGGGATGGAGAGGTAGTAGCTTCAACGCGTGGAAGATACGGTGTGAGAAAGCGAGGTCAATCGAGAGACATATAGATAGAGAGACAAAGTGAGTGTAATCCGACATTCATTGAACAAATATATATGCTCCGGAGAGATATTGTCTGATTGAGCTTTTGGTAAGGGTGAGGGCTGTAAGATAGAGCTTGAGAGATGATACAGTCACAGACGTGTAGATATATTTTGTGCGTGGGAGGAAGCAAGGTCAACCGATCACATAGGGGCCGTGCTATCGAAAGAGTGAGATGGGTTGGAGAGTGTGACCTAGATAGACGATGTGTGTGAGAGAGTATACAATGTGAATAGGTCGAATTGGGCTCAAACATGGTGATATATCGTTTTTGTCCGAGAAAGAGCGAGGTCAATCGAGACATGCGGATATATATATATAGAGAGAGAGAGAGATTGAGTGAGCGTGGCCCACCATGAGGTTGAAAGAGTGGCGGCGGCTTGGATGGACTGACCTAGATAGACAATCTGCGTGAGAGAGTATAGAGTGTGTCGATCGAGGCCCGAACAGGGAGATATATCATTTGTGTGTGAAAGAAAACGAGGTTAAACGAGACTCAGATAAAGAGAGCGAGATTGAGCGAGTGTGGCCCGCCGTGCGGAAGAAAGAGTGAGACAGTCTCGAGGGAGTGACCTAGTATACAACGTGCGTGCGTGCGCACGAGAGGTTGGGGGGCTAGATAGGCAATGCATGTATTTAGCGTGAGAGGGTGAGAGGGAGAGGGGGGATAGAAAGAGAGAGCTCGGCATGGGTTGCAATGGCGGGTGTGTGAGGTAAATACATTTGGTAACAGGAGTGGGAAAAGGGGTTGTGTAGTTGAGAGACTTAGAGATCGAAACATGGAGAAAAAGAATGAACGTGTGTTGGAAACCGATAGCTTGCTAAGGTGGTTAGGAGAGGAAGATTGACCGATACAGGAAGTATGTAGCGTTTGTGCGTGGTGGGGGGGGGCTAAAAACAACATTTGAAGGTACATAGTACGAGACTTAATATCAATGTTTCAATTCGGTGTACATTGTAAGATTTGAACCGAGGACAAGGCATACGGGTAATTATTTCGAATTCGTGCCATACTAAGTTTTGAAATGTTGACATTGACTCAATTTGTTGTGCTATTTTGTAGGTCATATGTTTGAATCCATCCAAAAGTTTTCTCACTAAAATGGTGTTCATCATATACATATGAAATTGTATTAAAAAGTAGCATGGATACAGTGAAATGCGAAATCCACGTTAGAATTGGAGATCGCTACGTGACACACACTCTAATTCAAATAACTAACTACGTGACACACACTCTAATTCAAATAACTAATTATGTGACACACTCTAATCCACGTTAGCGTGGGTACCGTTTCGACTTTTTTTCAAATAACTCCTCATTAATTAATTTATAGTACTCCCTCTGTTCACTTTTATAAGACCTTGAAGACATTTCAGACAATATGCAAAACAGTCATTTTAAGTTGTCTGAAACGACTTACAGAAGTGAACGGATGGAGTATCTCGTTTCGAATGACTAATTATTGCAAGGAAAACACGGGCATGGTAATACATACAGATTCGTTTGCAAATGAAAGAAGATTCGTTTCGTTTGCATTCTCAAATGTAGGCGCACCAGGCAGACTAGGGTCGTGTCGGGGTGGACGCTGCTTTGGTGCCTTAAAGGCAACTGCCCTTGGGTGACTGACATGTGGGCCAGCCACCCGTTGGGCCCACATGTCATGGACACAAAGGCAGGTGCCTTAAGGCACCGAAGCATAGTCCTGTCGGGGTGGTCGCGTGTGTCGGACGGACACGTAGCACCCAGCCACCCACCCCCCAAGGACGATGACAATATAAGTTCGCGCTTTCACGTTTCGGATTGAAATATCTGGCGGCCCCAATTCCAGCCCTGCAAAATCTCTCTTCTCCACCGTCCCCTTCCGCGCCCAGATTGCTCAAATCCCTAATTCGCCGCCATCCCTCGAATCGCCCCTCGTCTCGTCTCTTTCCCCACCATTCCCCACCTCTGTGTCGTACGACGACGACGAAGACGACGGTCGCGCTTCACCACCGCACCGGAGCTACCTCATCTACGCCCTCATCCACCGCACCGGGTGGTCCACCGACAACGTCGGCCGCTGCAACCGACGTGCCTCACAAACACTGAGTTCCACCGCATCAGGTGCGCTTCACCGACGCTGTCTCCCAGCTCACCGGGGCTACTTCACCGAGCACATCATCACACCTCCGCCCCCCGAGGCCGTTGGGGCTTCACCAATGGTCTCGTCCACCGCATCGTAGTGCTCCGCTGCCACTCAAGATCTGCATCTGTGCGCGGCCAGCCAGCGCATCACCCTCAACGGCTCTGAAGTGACCTGCACTCTAGCTAGGCGAGCATGCCCAAACGCCGGCCCGAACTAGGTATCCACACATCACTCCCTTGTGCATTGTTCCGACGATGTTTGGATATCCTTTCACTGGTCTCTTAGATTACACGCCTATGCAACTCTGACTTTAACTCTTATTTCTTTTGGAGATATCACCTGAAACAAGCAAATCCATTTTTTAGCGAAGCATGACGGCGCTACGGGATCTGGTACACATCCTGCACACCCGTATAACCTTGCAAGTATATGTCCTCCGGTACAACATCAAGGTCGATTCCTCTTATTTGATCAACCATTCGCCGTGTCAAAAATGCAGAGGGGGATGCAAGGAGCACAAGGCCTGCACATCCAAGCAAGTGGTAACATGGACTTGTACATGGAACATCCCAAGCGCAAGCAGAGCTGCAGTGAGCCTGTACAACGAGCTAGCGTAAGTCCATGCATTTCATTTAATTCGTACTGGCATTCATGTATGATTTGTGTGGAGTGGCTGATCCATGAATTCAAGTTACCATGGGCGAACATTTAACTTAAAAATACGAAGGCACTTGCACTCCAGAAATCAACATAACTTGAGAAATGTGAAGCTACAATCACTTTGAAAACCAGCTAATGATCCAAAGTAGTTCAGATTATAAACACTAAATGATGCAAGCACCAAAAAACACAAAATGCAACATGGTGTACAAGGACTACAAACATGGTCTGTACCTGCTTGAATTATTCGTTCTCTGGCTGAAAATATCAAAGTGTAATTGCACGTATAACCAGTGCGCAAACTGCATATCAATAAATCTATCCTGCACAAGTATGCCAATAGTTTCAAACAACAGATTAGAAAAGTATTTATGCTATGTTGTCATGATACGGGGACTTTCTGGTAGATGGCCTCGACATTTCCTCAAGCTATGAAAATGCACTATAATTTGCTTGTCATCAATGCCTGCAAACCTCTGTCTCTCTCAACATAGTAGATCATCATTAGACACTAAATCCTTCAATGAGCTTGCAAAATGCTTGCATTAGATCCCTCATTAGACACTATATGTTCATCACCAGGAGCATGTAAAATGTTTGCATCAAATCCTTCATTAGCAGTCTGTTCATTAGACACTTCAGGCTCAAGAACAACATGAGCTTGTATGTTTGCACCGGAAACTTGATTAGATACATCAGATTCAGTCAGTTCAGTATTGATTGGGGGAGTTATAAAATAAGTAGAAATTGGTTTCATTCTCTCATAGATTCCCTACATACAAGCAGTTTTACAACACCGTCAGGTTTAACTATTGGCCAGAAATTGAAGAGTTGAATTAGATATAATCAGGGATGTGATGTACCTGCTCGTTGCACATGCTACTCTTGCAAGCTGTGACTGTCTGTTTGCGCAAGCTCGATGCCATGCTCGTGCTACCGCCGCTGCCTCCCACGCAGGCTACACCCAGGGTTGGATCTTCATCTTCTTGTCCTTCCGTTCGCTTGAAGCCCGGCGACCACCCTCCAACGAGGGCGCGAGGAAGTGTTGTGTTGGTCTGTCCAGCGGCGCTAGGTTAGGAGCGAACCAGACTGGAGGCTGGAGCGAATGAATTGGGATTTTTCCTACTATCGATCGATATGGGAGGCGCTCATATGGGCCGCGAGCCTGCTATAGGGCCTGCCTTGCACTTATGTTATTGGCACATCCAAATTGAAACATTTTTCTTCATTTTTTACATTGCCTGCTCGTGCGTTGGGACGAACAAAACTAGCGTGGGCCAACCTGGACGACTCAAACTAGGTGCACACTTTCCAGCCACCTGAGGCGGCCGCCCATACCAGCCCCTATGGTGGCGTCGCCCCTTTTTGCGTGTATAATTGGATAGTGAAAAATATTCCAGTGGCGCTTTTGATTTACCCACAGAATGGTTGAATTGCTTGTTTCTATGAACTGAGTTCGCCAATAATGTGAAGGATGCCAGTCTTTTCATCCTATTGTAGATTGCTTAGATCTCGATATGCCAAAAGTAATCGCATGAAATATACAGTAAAAGCCAGTGTGATGTGTTTGACTACAACTAGTCTGACTACACGTCCTCATAAAACATATCAAGGACGCACCATCTTACCAGATTAACCATTCGACTTACCCATGCAGTGTGGGAAGAAAGAAGTATTGGGACTGCGTATCCAAGCAATTGATGCCATGGACTCCTTTGTACAACCTTGTAAGCGAAAAAGAAGTTGCAGTGTGCCTGTACAAAGAACTAGCGTAAGTTCAGTTACCTGCTTCTCGGAATTTTAGTTAGCCACTTATTGCAAAATTGTTCAATTATGTTGCTTGGCTTAATTTAGTTTGCTACTGATTACATAATGGCACAGCCTGTTAATCATATTGTAGATTGCGCCTATCTATGTGTTTGATACTTACTGTTAATAATTACCTGTTTGCCTTAATTTAAATATCTACTTGTTTGTTTAACTGCTTTGCTGCTGCAACAGCGGGTTACAATGATGTTAATAACTACTGTACTTTTCAGCATCCAATTGAAACTCTTTAATTCCTTGTTTGTTTAACTGGTTTGCTGTTATAACTCCCAGTTGAGATGTTTTGCTAACTTCAACTTTTCTGAATCCAATCAGAACTTTAATGGCAAAACAGGTTAGCCCAAGATCAAAGAGCGAGGTCCCCATGGACGTTGCATCATCCCACAGCAGTGGCACCGGCCCAATCATGCATTATGAGTTGCCAACTGCTGATGCTCTAGAGGCTAAACTAGTGGTAGAAAGAGATTCTGCTTCTGCACTTAGAGATGAAGTTGACATGTTGAGGAAGCAAACAGCACAATCACAAGCAGTACTCAAGACAACCATTAAATATTTGGTGTATTTCAAAACGAAGCAAGCTGAGACTGACCAGATTGTTAAGGTCCTGAAGGAAAAAAGGAAATTAAATTCCTACTTGGTAAATCATAGGTGAAATGTTCTTTCCATAGTTGAATAACCTTTGTGTTGTCTGTTCATGTAATCAATCAAACCATTTGTTTTAGAGATCATGTAATAATTGTTTTTTTGTTTTTTGGTTTGTAATTTTATTTGAGCACAAGTCTGTATTAATTGATAAGACTCGGAGACATTTCATTTGGATTGCTGTGCCAGGCCTACAAATATGCCAATCGGGCTGAATGTGCATTCAGCAATAGTAGTAGTATAGATGGACCATAAGTGGCATGCATCAGAAAGGACCAAGATGCTAGCTAAAAAAAAGGATGCTGTTGTAGCCAAAAAAAAGTACAGCGGCCTGGCTTATGTATGTTAGTTGATATTATTGATCCATATACTCTATAAGTGTTTATATGTCTGTTAGTTCTGTACATTCTTGGTTGATTGACTCAGTATTTGAATCTTGATACATCGCTTGCGTACATATCTAAATGGGAGTACACATTATGTTGCGTGTGACATTTGAGTTGGACATGAAGTGTTCCAAATATTCGAATTCACCTTAAACTGGATTCTAGTTTCTGAATTTGAGTATCGGCATTTGTAAACCATATTCATATATGACAGTGGAATACATCTTTGTCGTCCTTTTGAAGATATATAAAAACACATAGAATGATTTATAAAGATTCATATAGGAATACAAAGTGGATTCGAATTTAGTTGCCAGGGTAAACATGGATGCTTATTGTCCCAAAATTCGAAAGAAGCAGCAAAAGGTCCACTCCCACGTCGGCTGCCCGAAGCCAAGTGTTTGGGAGATGGAAATTACTGTCTACCCATTACACAGACAATCCATCGGCCCGATTTCCACTGCTCTAAATAGGGGTAGGTTAGTAACTTCAATTAGACGTGACACGACCGCCTCTGAGCCCATTCCGACACGGTGGGCGTCAAACATGGGCGTCAAAACACATTTGATTCAAGCTCGTCCGAAAGACCTCTGTTTCTCCCTCCATTCCCCATTCATACACGGTGGGCGGCAAAACAAACTCGACTCGGCCGAAATCGATGTAGGCAAATATTTTCAATAGGGGCAGGTTTGTAACTTCACTCAGACGTGACACAACCGCCCTACCTGTCAGCCCCATTCATACACCATGGGCGCCAACCATGGGCGCCAACCACCCTCTCCTCGCCCGAAATCGCTCTGGGCAAATATTGGCGAGATGTGAGATTACCGTCCTATCCCCAACCGACAAGACGTCCAAATTTTAAACGGGGGCTAAGTTCGTAACTTTCCCATATTTCAGACAGGCGCGTCCCAAAAACATGGTTCCCTGTACCTCTCCCTCCATTTTCCCATTCATACACCATCCGCGCTAGAACACCCCATCCCCACACCAGCCTCCGTCCGCCACCCCATCCATCGCTGCCGTCCTCCAACATCCATCGCCACTGTCCTCCACCATGCCGGAGCGCCTACCAAGACCGCGTCGTCCACTACTAGAGATGGATGTTTCTCATCCACGGCGATGGACCAATAGCCTTGCATCGCGTCCTCTCGCTTCATCGGCATCGTCGTCCTCTTTGCCGGGGCCGCTCACACGACCTTCTCTTCCACCTCAATGGGACTTATCCCCTGATGCACCCGTCTACAGTGGCAGATCTACTTCAACACCACCGACAGCCATCGCACCCCTGATGCCTACACGGTGCCGCAAGAGAGGTGGTACTTCATATCTCCTCAACTTTTTGATCTCAACCAGAAAATAGATCTTAACTTGGTTACTCTACTTTCTTTTCAGCTCTTAGAATTTAGTTCTTAGTTCAAAGCAAACAATGGATGCTAAATATCATTTCTCCGGTTTGTAGCTTCAAATCTGCCATGGCACAACCATAATACGGTTTAATTGATCATGCTTAGGGTTTAATTGATCATGTTGGTTCCGTGGTGGTTTCTTTAATAGAAATCGAAGGGGAAACCCTCTTTTGCTAAAACAATATGCTTAGAGTTTCCCCCTTTTATGATCACTATATGATCAGAATACGTGCTTCATGTCATAATAACACTGCTCCACCCATCAAGCTAAACAAGCTTAGATGTTCAAATACGAATCTGATATTATTAAAACAGAGTTGTTTAATTGGTCAGCTAAACGTTCCTAAATTAGTTTCAAAAATGCATGTTCACCACTCGGGTGTGTATCTCTACAGGGTGCCCATGGTGGGCCGGCCCACCCTGGGATTTTGGGTCGTCCCAGGCCCCGATTCCCCTCTGTTCTGCTGCGCGCTTCCGATCTCTACTCGCCCCCACCCGCCTGCCTCGCCGGCGACTTGTTGTCCCCGGACGGCATGACTCTAGGAGGAGACGCCGGACTAACAGGAGGCCAGAAGCCGCTCGCCCAACAGCGTCACCGCTGCCCGGGCGCGCCACCATGCCTACCTTCCCAGTCCGTTCAGGGCTCAGGCATGTAGCACCCACCAAGCCAACCCGATTTATCCTGAGATGCGTCCTCAACACTCAGCAGCCACTCCTCATCACCCATTTTCTAATTGATTCATTACTCATTAGGCAGGACTATCATTAGGGTTTGTTGTGTGCTCAGTGCTACCTACACTTAATGGTTCAGATGTATTTCGGTAATCTTTAGTACCTCTAAAGTTCACAGGGTTTTCAAAATTCCGGCCCTCGGAATAGAAACTAGTCATTTTGGATTGTTGGTCGTAGTGACATTGACCCAGATTACTACTGCAAGCCAGGTTTGTTGAAAATTTTACTTGTCTTTCTTACTCATTCGATATAATATCCAATTATTCACGTCGATTAGTTGCAAACAATAAGTGGTAGACAAACTTCTTCATTCAGATTTTGGACGGTCTCTTACTGCAGTTACAATTCTGCATACTTGTCCTAATAAGCTCACAAGTAAATGATTGATTCACTACATCTATGCTTTCCTTGTCATATTTGTTGTCAATATTCTTTTAGGGTGGACCACCCTGTTTCTAAATACTGGAATCGTAGACATGAGTGAATAGTATTTCTCTATGTGATCTCTTCCATCATGTGTGGGTAACGAACACTGCATTGTATAGAAAGAAAGTGTCATTTCCAGCTTTTACATAGGTTTCGATCTTTTACATGGAATACAATCTGCCTACTTGCTTTGTGTCGCACTACCAACACTCCACCCTTGAAGCTAAACATTACGCCACTCATAATTGCTTAGTTTATTTGTTCAAATACGAATTTCATATGATTCTAATGTTCCTATTTCAGTTTTGAAATGTGTGCCTGCCTGTTACAGAGACATAAGGGGTTTGTATTTCTGTGTGTGGTCTAGTCAGCACGGTTGGGGAGGTGAACTTTGCATATGCAGGGGTTTATAGGGAGACACTCTTCGAGTTGAATCCGCAATGCATTCCATAGATAATCTGACTACTTTTTATGTTTTCATGAATCTCAGATTCTGAACAGCATCATAATGATTATGAGCTTGCGCGCATGAAAAGAATAAAGCAGAACAATGCCATGGCTATCAAACTTGGCATTAAGGGACTGAAATCAAGTCTGGATGCAATGCAATGCAAACGCTCTCCACCTATAGATTCATGCTCAGAATATGATCCTAACAGTGATTCTGAGCTAGAGGGAGACCTAAGTCAATGTAGCTCCCTAGTGGAGGAGTTAGAGGAAGATGCCCTATCTTATTCACCCATCAAGGTACATGCTCTAACTTTCCAAGGTTACATTGCTCGCACATATCTTGCAACTGATGCTTTGCATTGCTTCTACTTTGTTGAACTGCCATTAGCTTAGTTTACACATTGTGTATGTGAATACGCCCTGCCTATCCATTTTCAGTACATATTCCATCTGTCATCATACCATATTTATCCATTCAAATGTTGTTCTTGTGTATCAGACGTTCAAAAGGAAGAGGGCGATTGCTGATCGTGGAGGAGCACAAGCAAAGTATTTGGAAAAGGTAGTGGCACCTGATAAATCAAATAGCCCATTAGGTGTAGTTGCAATATCACCTGACCCACAAAATACCCCAACTCTAGCAGACTCTAGCCCTACTACACTGGTCATTTCTAATGCCCCAACTCAGCAGACCCCAACTGCAGCAAACAGTATGATTATGCCAGTTGACATAGCACCAGTTCAATGATGCAAAACCCCCATTCTAGCAAAGTGTACACCAAATCCAGTTGCCAAATCCCTTTTTGAACCAGAGAGAGCCCCAATTGCAGCAAATAGGACCCCTGTTCCATTTCTTCCAAGTTTAGAAGACGAAGCTTATGTTGTTGTCAGGAACTTTGTGCGTGTCAGTGTCAAAACCGGCGGATCTCGGGTAGGGGGTCCCGAACTGTGCGTCTAGGCGGATGGTAACAGGAGACAAGGGACACGATGTTTTACCCAGGTTCGGGCCCTCTTGATGGAGGTAAAACCCTACGTCCTGCTTGATTAATATTGATGATGTGTGTTACAAGAGTAGATCTACCACGAGATCAAGGAGGCTAAACCCTAGAAGCTAGCCTATGGTATGATTGTTGTTCGTCCTATGGACTAAAGCCATCCGGTTTATATAGACACCGGAGAGGGCTAGGGTTACACAGAGTCGGTTACAATGGTAGGAGATCTACATATTTGTATCGCCAAGCTTGCCTTCCACGCCAAGGAAAGTCCCATCCGGACACGGGACGAAGTCTTCAATCTTGTATCTTCATAGTCTTGGAGTCCGACCGATCATCATAGTTCGGCTATCCGGACACCCCCTAGTCCGGAACTCCCTCAGTAGCCCCTGAACCAGGCTTCAATGACGACGAGTCCGGCGCGCATGTTGTCTTTGGCATTGCAAGGCGGGTTCTTCCTCCGAATAATTTATAGAAGATTGTGAACACCAGGATAGTGTCCGACTCTGCAAAAATAAATTCCACGTACCACCGTAGAGAGAATAATATTACACAAGTTCAATATGCTGACGTATTTTGTGGCGTGATGTCACACCATTACCAAGCCTTTACTTGAATTGTTTTTATTGTATCACCTCAACGCATTTAGCGAGGCGGTTTCCTTGGCACGTCTTGTCGAAGCAGAGATCGTGTTCCCCTTATTCCGGGATTCCCATCAATACGGACGTGGGTAACCCAACCGCGCCATTGATTGTGACGCTTGGGAGATAAGCGAGTTTTACCAGGCCGGTGGGGACACATGTTTTTGTCCGCCCATATAAGGGGGTAAAGATCCAACCCTTTTACCTGCGCCTTCTTCCTCCTTGGCTTATCCATCTCCGCGAACTCGAGCTCCAGCACCCAAGTCCGCACTTCTCACCTCAACCTTCTCCAACTATGTCCAGAGCGGGAGGCAAGTGGATGGCCTCCTCCGTCACGGAGGGGCAGATCCAGAAGCTGCGCGACGCCGGATATTTGTTCAGCGACATCGCGCACCGGCTCCCCAACGAGGGAGAGCTCATCCCCACCCCCAGGCCCCATGAGAGGGTAGTATTTCTTCCCCATTTCCTCCGCGGACTGGGCTTCCCACTTCATCCCTTTGTCCGGGGGCTCATGTTCTACTATGGCCTAGATTTCCATGATCTGACCCCGAATTTCATCCTCAACATCTCGGCATTTATCGTCGTGTGTGAGGCCTTCCTCTGCATCCAGCCCCACTTCGGCTTGTGGCTCAAGACCTTCAGTGTCAAGCCGAAGGTTGTGAAGGGCAGCCAAGCGGAGTGCGGAGGCGCCATGGTGGGCAGGATGTCCCATGTTACGTGGCTGGAGGGCACTTTCGTGGAAACCATTAAGGGGTGGCAATCGGGGTGGTTCTACATCACCGAGCCGCGTGACCCTGATTGGGCAGCGGCCCCCGAATTCAGATCCGGCATCCCTACATGGCTCACCTCCTGGAAAGAGAGTGGCCGGATCTGGGGCGATTCGGAGGAGCTGGCTGGACTCCAAGCCTGTATCCAAAAGCTGGTGGACAAGAAGCTCAAGCTTGTCAACGTAGTCCAGGTCATGCTCATCCGTCGAATTCTCCCGTGCCAACGACGGGGCTTCAACATGTGGGAGTTCGATCCGGCGCAGCACCAGACTCTGAGCGGGCTCTTCGACACCACGTACGAAGATGTCTGGAAGGTGTTGTTCAAGGGCGCCGAGGCTCCCGCATCCACTACCAAAGATCGCGGATTCCGCTCGCAGCGTCCAGCTGACGAGGTAAGTGATTTTGCCACTAGTTTTCCATAGTTTGACTCTATGCGGGATCTAAACTCCCTTTACCTTTGACAGGACTGGCTGGCGAAGGCCAAATGGACTATCTGTCCGGCCCCATTACCAGAGGACCCAACGAACGCCCGCCTAATGGGGCTGCTGGCTCCGGCACCCCATGTGGTGCCGGAGAAGAAGGCCAAGAAGAAGGCCACGGGGACTCGGAAGAGTTCCCGTTTTCAGGTGCTATCGGATGATGAATCCGAGGCCGACTCCTCCCACCAAGGCGAGGAGGAGAAGAAGAAAGCCTCTCCCCTAGCGGGGGGAGGGAAGAAAAGGAAGGCCTCCCCAACAAGGGAGGCCGAAGGGTCCAAGAAGGGAAAAACTCTTCCCCTGGACTGCTCCGCGAACGCCAGTGACGACGACGAGGACTGGCCTCCAAGGGCCAAGCCCCTGGCGAGATTGTAAGTATCCGGACTCCCGAATAACTTCAAGGTTTTTCTTTTTCGCCACATAATGTCTTTCTAATGCCGCATACAACCCTGCAGCCCGCCCAATGATGATCTTACCGCTTCGTCGAGCGGGTCCTTAGGTGCGTCGGGTATGGATTCTCTTCCGACTGCCTCCACCCCCCGTGACGCGGACGATGCCAAGGTGGGATCCCAGGAAGGGACCCACCAGGAGGAGGAGGCCCCGGAGGTGTCGCAGGACAACCTCCCGGACTTTGCACCGGACTCGGCCCCGGAACCCACAGTGGCTCCGGAGTCCGGTGGGCGACCCCTTCACAAGAAGGGCAAGACCGTGACGCTGGCAGCCTCCGTCCAACCGGAGGCGCCGGATAGCTTGCTGGAGGCGCTCAATGGCGCCTCCATCGAAGAGGAACACCGCACTGTTATGAGTGCGGTGATTCAGAAGGTGCAGCTCGCCAAGAGCGGGCTGACCGAAGCCTACAGCAGCCTTCTAACAGGCTTTGAGGTAAGAATTTCGATATGTATAAAATGGTACCGCATAGATAGTAGCCCCTGATGCTCGGTTCAGTGTTCGGAAAGAAAAGCCGGACTGAGGATCTAAAAAGATATATGCAGGAGTCATAAAAAATATGTCAATATGGGATTGCAGGCTGCATTGCTGACCTCTGCTGCACTAACTGCGGAGGTCAATACTTTGAAGGAAAACCTCGAGCAGTCCGAGAACGAGCTCGGCCGTGCCAAGAAGCAGCTCGAGGACAAGGACGGTGAGTAACACCTTATTAAAATTGTACCTTACAGAAAAGGATTTTGGTTGCAAAAAGAATGACAAGGATAACGTGGGTATTGCAGGGGCCACTAACGAGGTGGCGACCCTGAAAGAGGCGGTGGCCGCGGCCGAATGCAATGCGGCTGTGGAGCGCACCGAGTGAGAGAAGCAGGAGGCGCGGGTGGCGGAGGTACAGCAAGAGCTCCAGGATCTCGTGAAAAAACATGAGAGCCTGGAGCGTGACTCGAAGACTCAAGAGTCTGAGCTTGCAACGGCTCTTGAGAGTGCCAAAGCCGCTAAGGCCGAAGCCTACAAGGCCCTCCAGGAGATTGAGGCGGTGAAGAAAATAGCAGCGGGTAAGGCATTTTTCATGCAAAGTAAGCATGTGAGTGTTAATTACCTGTTGCTTACCCGAATTCGGAGCTCTCCAGGAGCGTTCGCGGATCTTCCTCGCAGCGTGTCCGATGCTGCCGCGTTCTACCGGGCCGAGGAGGGGAGCTCGACGGAGAAGGTCTTCTGGTCTCAGTATGCTAAGGCCGGACATCCAATGCCCCTTAGCGACTAGCTGAAGCAGCTGGTCGAGCTCCACAAGGCGGCCGAAGAGGCCATGAAGGGCCTCATAGTTTGGCTGTGGCCTAAGGAGGCCATGCCTGGGAGCTACTTCGGCCTGGTGGGGCGGCTGGTGGATGCGTGCTCGTGGGTTAAAGTCATCAAGCACTCCGCCTGTATTGAAGGTACCCGTCGGGCCCTTGCCCACGCAAAGGTGCACTGGGGCAAGATGGATGCCCAGAAGCTTGTGACGGACCCGCCACCAGAGGGCAAGGAGCATCGCACGCCCGAGATGTATTATAAGAGTGTGCTGAAGGGCGCCCGCACTATTGCGGGTGAGTGCTCCAAAGATGTAATATTTGAGTAGACTCGCATTTTGTTATCCTGTGCGCTGAAAACTTAGTTCATATGCGCTAAGCAACGCTTGTTAATTTAAAATATTACCTTCTATGTGGCTTTTTATCAAATCTGAGAGATGGCAAGTCGTCGGCTTCAGCCCCCATGCCACGAGTGCTGGGGTGTTCGGGATAAACTTGAGCACTCTTGTTCCCATTTTTGGGTCCATCTAGGGAGGCGCTCAACACAGCGAACAAGGAAACTGGACTTATAATGCTTGAACACTCTCACTTAGCCATAGAATTCTATAATTTTAAATTTCGGCGAAGCCCCTAGTCTTCGGAAGGCCGAATTTGGGGCGCTATCCATGCCTGGGCCGGACAAGATCCGGCTCCTCGCTCTAAGCGGCATAAGTCTTTAAGGACTCGCAAAAAACCTCTCGAACAGCGACCGGCTCTCGCCTCATCATGATGGTCAGTTTTAGCTTTCTCCACTGAGGCGTTAACCCAGCTCAACTGGGGCGCAATCGCAGTGGTTCTCCCAGTGCTACATTAGCCGATACAACGGAACGTAAGGTACCAAAACATGGGAGCCGGGCAAACCCAACTATTGACCCAAGACATGATTCGGAGCCGATGCATATAGTGCTATAAGTTCGGGGTGCCGCACTTGTGAAAGTGTTCGGACTTATCACACCATGATGCGGGAAACATAAGCCCATGGTGTATTTTAGCCGTACCAAAGTGTACGGATGCAACATGCCATAAATGAACATATGTATAAAAAGGAAATGCAATTATAAGCAAAAAGGTGTTGCATTGTTTATTTAAGAAAGACTGTTGTAAGTGCAGAACGATACAAATGGTGCGATAAGCAAGGGATGGGACTGTTAAACATGTCCCCTCCAGGGGTAGGCTGCAGAATGGTGCGTAAAACAGATTTAATGCTCGTAATGGAGACCACCTGGATATTCGTTGTAGCCTTTATCCTTCCCTGGCTGTTGCATCGTGAGTTCGGTAGGTCTGCTGCCGGACAGGGCCTCTGACAAATGGAGTCCTGTGGGTAAAAAAGGAAAAAAAAGAATGACACACTTGAGAGCCCCTGGTGTGGTTGAGCCGCAGTCTGGGCTTATCGTGGTCGTGCCCCTCTCCCCATGCCCATGGTATCTTCAGAGCGTAATGGTGTACGCGAAGGACCTGTTTTGACGTTTTACAGGGGCTGGGGTTGGGGCCGCACTGCTACGCGTGCTCGGAACGTGCCAGGTGGTGGTGTTGTAGGTTACTCCGGGCGCGCTTAGCTGTGTCCGGCCGCTTAACGGCCGGACTCGAGAATTGCCTTAAGAGGCTGCATTGTACTTCTGTCGTTAGAGCCGCTGTATGTTCCTCCGTTCGGAGAGAACGTTCAGTGTTTCGTTGACCGTGATGACTCCTCGAGGGCCTAGCATCTTGAGCTTGAGGTATGCGTAGTGCGGCACCGTGTTGAACTTTGCAAACGCGGTTCGTCCGAGTAGGGCATGATAGCCGCTGCGAAACGGAACTATGTCGAAGATTAACTCCTCGCTTCGGAAGTTATCCGGGGATCCGAAGACCACTTCCAGTGTGACTGAGCCTGTACAATTGGCTTCTACACCTGGTATGACGCCTTTAAAGGTCGTCTTGGTAGGTTTAATCCTTGAGGGGTCTATGCCCATTTTGCGCACTGTATCCTGATAAAGCAGGTTCAGGCTGCTGCGGCCGTCCATCAGGACTCTGGTGAGGTGAAATCCATCGACGATTGGGTCTAGGACCAATGCGGCGAATCTGCCGTGGCGGATGCTGGTGGGGTGGTCCCTTCGGTCAAAAGTGATCGGGCAGGAGGACCATGGATTGAACTTCGGGGCAACTGGCTCCATCGCGTATACATCCCTTAGCGCACACTTCCGCTCCCTTTTGGGTATGTGCGTTGCGTATATCATGTTCACCGTCCGCACCTATGGGGGGAAACCCTTTTGTCCTCTATTGTTCGGCGGTCGAGTCTCTTCCTTGTCATCGCTATGCAGCCCCTTGTCATTGTTTTCGGCAATTAACTTGCCTGCCTGCTTGAATACCCAACAGTCCCTATTGGTGTGGTTAGCTGGCTTTTCGGGGGTGCCGTGTATCTGGCACAAGCGGTCGAGTATTCGGTCCAAATTGGACGGACCCGGAGCAGTTCTTTTGAATGGCTTTTTCCGTTGACCGGGTTTAGAGCCTCCGAATCCGGCATTGACTGTCGTATCCTCACTATTGTCGCCGTTAATGCGGCATTTGTTTTTGTTACGACGTGACATGCCACTACGATCCTTGATGTCCGGACTGCCAGAATTTTTGCTGAGGTTGTTGCTGCGTGCTAGCCAGCTGTCCTCACCCACGCAGAAGAGGGTCATGAGTGATGTGAGGGCTGCCATGGATTTTGGCTTTTCCTGTCCCAGGTGCCGGGCAAGCCACTCGTCGCGGATATTATGCTTGAAGGCCGCGAGGGCCTCCGCATCCGGACAGTCGACGATTTGGTTTTTCTTGGTTAAGAACCGTGTCCAGAATTGTCTGGCCGATTCGTCTGGCTGCTGAATTATGTGGCTTAGGTTATCAGCGTCTGGTGGTCGCGCATACGTGCCCTGGAAGTTATCGAGGAATACGGCTTCCAGGTCTTCCCAACTCCCAATTGACTCTGCTGGCAAGCTGTTAAGCCAATGACGGGCTGGTCCTTTAAGCTTGAGGGGGAGATATTTGATGGCGTGAGGATCGTCACCGCGGGCCTCTGTACTGTGAAGCATAGTGGGTGTGTGGCGCCTCTGTACTGGGCGATATCACGACGGAGCTCAAAAGAGCTTTGTCTGTTTTGTTCGGCCCGGCCGGACTTACGGTGTCCGGCGCGACGGTTGTCGTCACGTACCGTGGGGCGCCCACGCGATCAATAGATCGATCTTGATTGTCTTGCCTTATCCTCCAATATATCTCGCAAGTCCGGAGCGTTCCCCTGTGGCCTTGTGCTTTTCGAGCGATGTCGGGGTACGGGTCTAGTGAAGGGCCTAGAGGCCTCTCTGTCGCGACCACGGGGTGGCCGGTCAGCCGTATTGTCTCCTGGTGATGTGGGTTCATACGCTTCCTCCTTTAATCGGGGGAGCAGCTTGCGTTTAGGGTAGCTTTTGGAGGGGCGTTCGAGCTCATGCTCTTCGGCCACGAGGACTTCAGTCCATCTGTCGGCTAGCAGATCTTGATTAGCTCTAAGCTGTTGCAGCTTTTTCTTGAGGCTGTTCGCCGTGGCCATAAGCCTGCGTTTAAAACGCTCTTGTTCGACGGGATCCTCAGGCACGACGAATTCATCGTCGTCGAGGCTTGCCTCGTCTCCGGAGGGAGGCATATAATCCTCTACCTCTTCTTCTTCCGCTCTCTCATGAGGGATGGCGTCTTCGTCCTCCTGCGCTGGATCTTGCTGGAGTGGGCTGTCTTTGGCACTGTCCGGTGTATTATTATCTCCGGTGCCGGAATCTTCATTCTTGCTGTGGTGGGATTTAGAGCAGCGCCGCTGACGCCGGCGCTTGGGCTGTTTCTTGGAGGGGTCATCCTCCGCTGTTCCTTCGCCATTCCCATCCTTTGGGATATCCACCATGTATATGTCATATGATGAGGTGGCTTTCCATTGCCCAGTGGGCGCTGGTTCTTGGTCGTCTCCGGCATCGTTGTCCATACCGTCGATGTCTTCGGAGTCGTAGTCTAGCATGTCGGTTAGATCGTCGACAGCGGCTACCAAGTGGGTGGTGGGTGGGCTTTGAATTTCTTCGTCGTCCGCATCCCAACCGTCGCCAGGGCTCTCCTGATAACGAGAGATACTTTAGCAAACTCAAGATGTCGCCGAAAGGTGAGTGTTGAAAGATGTCCGCTGCGGTGAACTCCATGATCGGCGCCCAATCGGATTCGATCGGAGGGGGCGCGGGAGGTTCGGAGTCCGGCGAGGAGTCCGGCACCTCGGAGTCACGAGCTTTATGAGGGGCAAGGTCAGTGTTCGGCTCTATCTCCGTAGAGGTTGCAGCCCTCGAGGCGGTGTCTAGCCATCCGTCCTCGATCTGTGCAGCCGGCTCCGAATTGAAGATCGGAGCAGGTTCGAGTGCGGCCTCCAGGGTACTGTCCGGCTGTAGAGCTAAATCATGCTCGCCGTGACAGTGCGGCACGCTCGGCTGTGGCTCGAATCCATCGAGGATCAAGTCCCCGCGGATGTCAGCCGTGAAGTTCAAACTTCCAAATCTGACCTGACGGCCAGGGCGTAGCTTTCGATCTGCTCCAGACGGCCAAGCGAATTGGCCCGCAGTGCAAAGCCGCCGAATACGAAGATCTGTCCGGGGAGAAAGATCTCACCTTAGACTGCGTCGTTGATGATGGTCGAAGAAGCCATCGAGCCTATCGGTGACGACAGAGAGGAACTCTCAATGAAAGCACCAATGTCGGTGTCAAAACCGGCGGATCTCGGGTAGGGGGTCCCGAACTGTGCGTCTAGGCGGATGGTAACAGGAGACAAGGGACACGATGTTTTACCCAGGTTCGGGCCCTCTTGATGGAGGTAAAACCCTACGTCCTACTTGATTAATATTGATGATGTGTGTTACAAGAGTAGATCTACCACGAGATCAAGGAGGCTAAACCCTAGAAGCTAGCCTATGGTATGATTGTTGTTCGTCCTATGGACTAAAGCCATCCGGTTTATATAGACACCGGAGAGGGCTAGGGTTACACAGAGTCGGTTACAATGGTAGGAGATCTACATATCCATATCGCCAAGCTTGCCTTCCACGCCAAGGAAAGTCCCATCCGGACACAGGACGAAGTCTTCAATCTTGTATCTTCATAGTCTTGGAGTCCGGCCGATCATGATAGTTCGGCTATCCGGACACCCCCTAGTCCGGAACTCCCTCAGTGTGCATCTTTCCTTCATGGAAAGATTATACCGCAGACACGGAACAATTTCAAGTCTTCCTCCGCAACTTACGCGTAAGTAATGTACTAATGTTATTCATGGTCATTACTGCATATGTTTCTGCTGATAGAAGACACAAGATTTCATTCTTTTAAATAGGCGAGGAGCAAACTGGATTGTGATGACGAGCAAGAGTTGGTTGCACTTTTCAAGCACTCGTTGATGAAGTATCGTTCCTACCTGAGGCAAGCGCACTTCGATGGCAAGCCTCTGAACGAAATTTCTGTAAAGTCTCCGGTGCTACATTTATCCGACGGTGACTGGAATAATCTTGTTACACATTGGTCTTGGCTGCAGCGTAAGGTACTGTCTATGATATCACATCACAATTTGAACTACATTTCTGCATTTGCCTTAATGTCTCACTTGTACGAAAACTGTTAGCAGAAGAACATTCGTTCTCAAGGGACCACAGAATATTGCAACTATACTGCACACTGCATTGCTCTTGTGAGTACCTCTTGCCCTGTATGACCATACTTACTTTCGTAGTTGTTTGATTATGTAGCATCACTGCACATGTTAGCCTCGTAATCGTCCATTTGGTGGACATTATAAGATCCGTATGAACTCTTACACAAATTTAGAATCAACCCAATGCTTTTGAAGAGGTTTAGCTCTGCAGTCCTCTTGTAAGGACTGAACATGGTCTACCATTGTACTTACATTAACAGCTACTCCCTCCGTCCCATAATATAAGAACGTTTTGTACAGTACATTTCAAAACACTCTTGTATTATGGGAAGAGGGATTGGTTCATTTTGTAGCATTCTGCATCTTATCTCCCTCGCCCACCATTTACTAAAATAGATCAGATCTATATTTAATCCTACCAACAAGTAGAATACACAGACAATGCCAGTGCAGAAGTGTAGCCCATTGCTCTTGTCAGTACATTTTGTCTTGTAACGCTTGTACTTCCAGGGATTGGTAGTTGATTATGTAGCATCAATCTGCATCTTATCTTCATTATCCTCTATCCCTTCCAGTATTATCATATCTATAATTACTCTCTACAAAATGTAGAGTACATGCAATGCTTATGAAGAAGATTCTGTGCTGAAATTCTTGAGTTATCCTTCCCTTGACATGGAGAAGGGCATTATAAAGCCCGTGTTAACTGTTAATGTAAGTCAGTCCTTCTAAAGCCTTTATCCTCAACTGCTGTTTAATTTGCTCATACTCCCTATCGTTTACTGCTGTTTAGTTTGTTGTTTCTACCAAAATGCATGTTCGTCAGAATCGTAAGTTCTAAGTTTTACTTGTAAAACCAAATTTCTTATTCATACCATGCACATTACTTAATACTCCCTATATGTATGCTTGGTTTTGTGGATCTATAATCCAGTGTGTGGTGAAGCAGCCCACATTTGCACCTTGTCATCTCCTATTTTATCTTACTGATGTGGCTGATGATATGAACAACATGCCATGCACATTATCCAAAATAGATACAATGATTTTCTTTGCCCTTCATCTATGCTTGTTATGTTGACATGGTAATCCAGTAGTGTGGTGAAGCTCCCCGCATTATGAACAATGCCAAATTATGCTATTGATATTTTGAACTTACTCTTTATTTTCTAATTTGAAATTGGATAGAATTGACAGAACAGTTATCATCTTTGTTTATACACGTGCAAAACATGTCATCTCTCTGCTTTGTTTCAGGGTGATATGCCTGATGGCATGCACAAGTCTGCTGAAGCTTGTGAGACAAACCCAACATATATTGCAGCAAAGAAGGCAAAACATCTTGAAGATAGCGAGACAACCCCAAAGTCTTGTCTTGATGCAGTGTTCAAGTTACTTGAGACTAACAGTCAGACAAGCTCACAGAATTCGTTGTCTGAATCAGTTCGACTTCTTCAGTCCCAAGTTCTAGAAGAAAGGCATTCTGCAACTCAACTTCGACTTGAAGTCCTATCTCTAAGAAAGATTGCGGAGAACACCAATGAGAACCTCATCGCTAAACAACTACACCTGGAAGCTATGACCGACATGCTAGGCCGGTCTCACAGCCTTGCTCAGTAGCTTGCGTAGCAGTTCCCTTGCAAGGCTAACCTTTCTTGAACTATCTTGGAAGTGGTCTCAGTTCAGTATTATTTTGTTACGCTGCAATGGTGCCCAGTTTTTGTAATCTGCTTCTTCATTGCGCTTTATGATCACTGGTGGCAAACTTCGATGCCCGGTGGATGTAATATACCTTAAATCCTTTATTGTATAGTGTAGGTTTATTCTTAGTTACTATGCTGTAATTTCTTTATTGTATAGAGTAGGTTTGTTCTTAATTCCTACTAGTTACTGCCATCATTCGCTATCTGGAAAAAAAATCAGATGTAGTCGACCGGGCCGAAACATTCGAATCTAACGGGCCAGGTTTTTAGCGGGCCACAATTGGGTCGGCCTGCGCCTTTCTTGGGCCCGAATGATTGGGGCCTTCACACATTGCGCCAGGCCCAAACTTACACCGACCTATATTTTAGTTGGGCCTTTTGTTGACCCAGCGCTTAGTTTGGCCCAGGTAGCGTTGGGCCATTAATAGGCTGAATATTGTACTGGCTTGTTACGACCGAGATGAAACCACGGGCCTTTAGCAGGCCAAAATGCATGTTGGGCCTAAATTTTCACTAGTCGTCAACGGGCCTTCAGCAGGCCGAAATGTAGACCGGGCCGTTATGGGCCCAGTTAGCTCACGGGCCGTTACCAGGCCGAAACATATCTCGGGCCTTAGTTAGCCCACTGATATCATGGGCCTTTAAGGGGTCAAAAGCTTAGTACATGCATCAACGGGCCGAATTACGCGACAGGCCTTTAACAGGCCCAAAGTCACATTAGGCTTAATTGTTGCCACCTTTAGCATGGGCCATAGTGGGCCCGATGTCCCATCGGACCATATATGGCCCATGGGCAGCACGGGCCATTCCCAGGCCGAAAGTCACACCGGGCTGAAATGGGCCCATGTCTACATCAGGCCTCTAACAGGCCGGAAGTCACTGGGCTGTAGTTGGGCCCAAATATTCGGCGAACAATTAACGGGCCAGATCTGGCTTCGGGCCACAAATGGGCCCAAATATTGGGCGAACAATTAACGGGCCAGATCTGGCTTCGGGCTGTAAATGGGCCCAAATATTGGGCGAACAATTAACGGGCCAGATCTGGTTTCGGGCCATAAATGGGCCTTTATTAAGCAGGCCGTTATTGGGCTGGCCCACTAGTACCTCATTAAGTTCTACGGGCCTTTGACTGGGCCGGCCTTTTTAACCTATATGGGCCTCTATTGGGCCCAGCCACGTGTCGATGTACCATAGGCATGTCTCCTCCAATGGACGGGCGACATCTGGCCCACTGACGAGCTGACAGGTGTTCCCTTCGGCCAATCAGAATTTTACACGTGGAAATTTCCCATTGGTCGGGGCTGTTAACGGGTTATCGGATCCAAAATCCGACCCGATAGCTTAACGGTGTTCCGTTACGGTGGATGCCACGTGTCGGTCACCCTTGACGAAAGCACTTATGTGACGCGCGATTTATCGTCATGGAAGTGGACACTTCCGTGATGATAATTTTGGTAATGTCATGGAACACTTCTATGACAGCACATGTATGACTATCTTGATTCTGTCATAAATTTGTCATGGATGTACATGCATGACAAAAAACGCGACCTACTGTGACAAACACGTATCATCACGGAAGTGTATTTTTTTGTAGTGTATGGACCCGAAGGTCTGTGGTAAACTACTCACAACTCATTGGAAGGGTTATGGTGTTGATGTAGAAGCCCTCCATGGTGGATTCCCCCTCCGGCAGAACGCTGGCGACGGCTCCAAGATGGGATCTCGCGGATACAGAAGGTTATGGTGGCGGAAATATTTCTTAGGTGGCTCCCCTGATGGTTTCGGGGTATATGGGTATATATAGGAGGAAGAAGTACGTCGGTGGACGCCCAAGGGGCCCACGAGACAGGGGGGCGCCCTATAGGGGGCACGCCCTCCACCATCGTGGCTTCCTCGATTGCTTCTTGACTTGCACTCCAAGTCCTCTGGATCACGTTCGCTCCAAAAATCACGCTCTCGAAGGTTTCATTCCGTTTGGACTCCGTTTGATATTCCTTTACTTCGATATACTGAAATGGGCAAAAAAACAGCAATACGGGTTGGGCCTCCGGTTAGTAGGTTAGTCCCAAAAATGATATAAAATTGTAAAGTAAAGCCCATAAACATCCAAAATAGGTAATATAATAGCATGGAACAATCAAAAAATTATAGATACGTTGGAGACGTATCAAGCATCCCCAAGCTTAATTCCTGCTCGTCCTTGAGTAGGTAAATGATAAAAACAGAATTTTTGATGTGGAATGCTACCTAGCATAATTCTCAATGTGTTTCTCTTTATTGTGGCATGAATGTTCAGATCCAAATGATTCAAAATAAAAGTTCATATTGACATAAGAAATAGTAATACTTCAAGCATACTAACAAAAGTAATCATGTCTTCTCAAAATAACATGGCTAAAGAAAGTTCATCCCTACGAAATCATATAGTTAGGTTGTGCTTCATTTTCGTCACACAAAAATGTTCCCAAATTCTACACTCCCGATGACAAGCCAAGCAATTGTTTCGTACTTAAATAATCTCAAACTTTTTCAACCTTCACACAATACATGAGCGTGAGCCATGGATACAGCACTATGGGTGGAATAGAATAATGATGGGGATTGTGTGGAGAAGACAAAAAGGAGAAAGTCTCACATTGACGAGGATAATCAACGGGCTATGGAGATGCCCATTGATTGATGTCAACATGAGGAGTAGGGATTGCCATGCAATGGATGCTCTAGAGCTATAAATGAATGAAAGCTCAACAAAAGAAAACTAGTGGGTGTGCATCCAACTTGCTTGCTCACGAAGACCTAGGGCATTTGAGGAAGCCCATCGTAGGAATATACAAGCCAAGTTCTATAATGAAAAATTCCCACTAGTATATGAAAGCGACAACATATGAGACTCTCTATATGAAGAACATGGTGCTACTTTGAAGCACAAAATATGAGACTCGCGATATGAAGAACATGGCGCTACTTTGAAGCACAAGTGTGGAAAAGAGATAGTAACATTGCCCCCTTTTTCTTTTTTTTCTTTTTTTTCTTTTCCTTTTTTTCTTTGGCCTTTCCTTTTTTTTCTTTGGGGACAATGCTCTAATAATGATGATCATCACACTTTTATTGATTACAACACATGAATTACAACTCGAAACTAGAACAAGATATGACTATATGAATGCCTCCGGCAGTGTACCAGGATGGTGCAATAAATCAAGAGTGACATGTATAAAAAATTATGCATGGTGGCTTTGCCACAAATACGATGTTAACTACATGATCATGTAATGGCAATATGACAAAAGTAATGCGTGTCATAATGATAAACAAAACGGTGGAAAGTTGCATGGCAATATATCTCGGAATGGCTATGGAAATGCCATAAATAGGTAGGTATGGTGGCTGTTTTGAGGAAGATATAAGGAGGTTTATGTGTGATAGAGCGTATCATATCACGGGGTTTGGATGCACCGGCGAAGTTTGCACCAACTCTCAAGGTGAGAAAGGGCAATGCACGGTACCGAAGAGGCTAGCAATGATGGAAAGGTAAAAGTGTGTATAATACATGGACTCAACATTAGTCAAAAGAACTCATATACTTATTGCAAAAATTTAGAACTCATCAAAAACCAAGCACTACGTGCATGCTCCTAGAGGGATAGATTGGTAGGAAAAGACCATCTCTCGTCCCTGACCGCCACTCATAAGGATGCACAATCCAAGGACACTTCATGTTTCAAATTTGTTACACAACTTTAACCATACGTGCATGCTATGGGACTTGCTAACTTCAACACAAGCATTCTTTAAATTCATAATCACCCAACTAGCATGACTTTAATATCACTACCTCCATATCTTAAAACAATTATCAAGTATAAAATTGATCATAGCATCCAATTCACTTCCTATGATAGTTTTTATCATACCCAACTTGGATGCCTACCATTCTAGGACCAATTTTATAACCATAGCAAATACCATGCTGTTCTAAGAGACTCTCAAAATAATATAAGTGAAGCATGAGAGATCAACAATTTCTTCAAAATTAATCCACCGCCGTGCTCTAAAAGATATAAGTGAAGCACTAGAGCAAAAACTATTTAGCTCAAAAGATATAAGTGAAGCACATAGAGTATTCTAACAAATTTCAATCAAGTAGGATTCTCCCAAAAGTTGTGTACAGCAAGGATGATTGCGTTAAACTAAAAAGCAAAGACTAATATCATACACGACGCTCCAAGCAAAACACATATCATGTGGCGAATAAAAATATAGCTCCAAGTAAAGTTACCAATGAACGAAGATGAAAGAGGGGATGCCTTCTCGGGGCATCCCCAAGCTTAGGCTTTTGGCTATTCTTGAATATCTTGGGGTGCCATGGGCATCCCCAAGCTTAGGCTCTTGCCACTCCTTATTCCATAGTCCATCAAATCTTTACCCAAAACTTGAAAACTTCACAACACAAAACTCAACAGGAAATCTCATAAGCTCCGTTAGTGAAAGAAAGAAAAATCACCACATAAGGTACTGTAATGAACCCATTCTTTATTTATATTGGTTTTAAACCTACTGTATTCCAAGTTCTCTATGGTTCATACCCTTACATACTAGCCATAGATGCATCAAAATAAGCAAACAACACACGAAAGGCAGAATCTGTCAAAAACAGAACAGTCTGTAGAAATCTGTAACTTTAGGTTACTTCTTGAACTCCAAAAATCCTATAAAAATAGTAAGTCCTAAAAACTTTGTCTATTGATCTACAGCAAAAAGAGTCAACGCAAAAGCACGTTTCTGTGATTTATTGAATTTTTTCTCGTGAGCGCAAAATTTCTGTTTTCCAGCAGAATCAAATTAACTCATATCATAGGTTATCCTATAGGTTCTACTTGGCACAAACACTAAATAAAACAAGAAAACACATCTAAATAGAAAGTAGATTCAAAATTTATTACTAAACAGGAACAAAAACAAAGAACACAAAGAAAATTGGGTTGCCTCCCAACTAGCGCTATTGTTTACCGCCCCAAGCTAGGCATAAAAGCAAGGATAGATCTAACTAGTGCCATCTTTGGCACTTGGTTCATAAGTAGCTCGCATGATAGATTCATAAGGTAATTTGATTTTCTTTCTTGGAAAGTGTTCCATGCCTTTCCTTAATGTAAATTGGAATCTAATATTCCCTTCCTTCATATCAATAATCGCGCCAATCGTTTTAAGGAAAGGTCTACCAAGATAATAGGACAAGAAAGATTGCAATCTATATCAAGAACGATAAAATCTATGGGCACCAAATTTCTATTTGCAACAATGAAAACATCATTGATCCTTCCCATTGGCTTTTTAATGGTGGAATCCGTAAGGTGCAAATTTAAAGAGCAATCATCAAGATCATGCAAACCTAGAATATCACATAAAGTTTTTGGAATCGTGGAAACACTAGCACCCAAATCACATAAAGCAAAACACTCATAATCTTTAATTTTAATCTTTATAGTAGGTTCACACTCATCATTAAGTTTTCTAGGTATAGAAACTTCCAAATTAAGTTTCTCATCAAAAGATTGCATCAAGGCATCAACAATATGTTTGGTAAAGGCTTTATTTTGACTATAAGCATGAGGAGAATTAACAACGGATTGCAACAAGGAAATACAACTTTCTAAAGAACAATTATCATAATTAAATTCCTTGAACTCCAAGATAGTGGGTTCAATGTTATTTAAGGTCTTGATCTCTCCAATCCCACTTTTACCAAATTTAGCATCAAGGTCTAAAAACTCCAAATCATCGGAACGCTTTTTAACCAAAGTTGATTCACTTCCAGTACCATTACTATCAAGATTAATATTGCAAAACAAAGCTCTAATAGGGGACACATTAATAACTTTAAGATCTTCATCTTTATTTTCATGGAAACTAGAAGAACACGCTTTAACAAAGCAATCTTTCTTAGCAAGCAATCTAGCGGTTCTTTCTTTGCACTCATCAATGGAACTTCTCATAGCTTTGAGAGACTCATTAATATCATGCTTAGGAGGAGTGGATCTAAGTTTCAAAGAATCAACATCAAGCGAAAGTCTATCAATGTTCCTAGCCAAATCATCAACTTTAAGCAATTTTTCTTCAAGCAAGGCATTAAAATTCTTTTGAGAGATCATAAATTCTTTCACACTATTTTCAAAACCAGAGGGCATCTTATTAAAATTACCATAAGAATTATTGTAGGAATTTCCATAATTATTAGAGGAATTACTAGGGAACGGTCTAGAATTAAAGTTTCCTCTATAAGCATTGTTACCAAAATTATTCCTACCAACAAAATTCATATCCATAGATTCATTATTATTCTCAATCAAGGTAGATAAAGGCATATCATTGGGATCAATAGAAGCACTCTTAGTAGAAAACAATCTCATAAGTTCATCCATCTTTCCACTCAAAACATTAACTTCTTCTATAGCATGCACTTTTTTACTAGTAGATCGTTCGGTGTTCCATTGAGAATAATTAGCCATAATATTATCAAGAAGTTTTGTAGCATCTCCTAAAGTGATTTCCATAAACGTGCCTCCTGTGGCCGAATCTAAAAGATTTCTAGAAGCAAAATTCAATCCGGCATAAAATTTTTGTATGATCATCCATAAATTCAAACCATGAGTAGGGCAATTGTGAATCATCAATTTCATTCTTTCCCAAGATTGGGCAACATGTTCATGATCAAGTTGTTTAAAATTCATAATATCGTTCCTAAGCGAGATGATCTTAGCAGGAGGAAAATACTTAGAGATAAAAGCATCTTTGCACTTGTTCCAAGAATCAATACTATTTTTAGGCAAAGACGAAAACCAAAATTTAGCACGATCTCTAAGTGAAAACGGAAATAACTTCAATTTAACAATATCATTATCCGTATCTTTTTTCTTTTGCATCTCACACAAATCAACAAAGTTGTTTAGATGGGTAGCGGCATCTTCACTAGGAAGGCCGGAGAATTGATCTTTCATAACAAGATTCAGCAAAGCAGCATTGATTTCACAAGACTCAACATCATTAAGAGGAGCAATCGGAGTACTAAGGAATCATTATTATTGGTATTGGACAAATCACACAATTTGGTATTATCTTGCGCCATGGCGACAAGTAATCCAACACACAAGCAAACAGAAAAAGGACAAGCGAAAGAGAGGGAGAAAAAGGCAAGCGGAAAAGAGAGGAGATTGGGAAAGAGAGGGCGAGTAAAACGGCAAGGGTGAAGTGGGGGAGAGGAAAACGAGAGGCAAATGGCAAATAATGTAAATGCGAGGGAGATGAGTTTGTGATGGGTACTTGGTATGTCTTGACTTGAGCGAAGACCTCCCCGGCAACAGCGCCAGAAATCCTTCTTGCTATGTCTTGAGCTTGCGTTGGTTTTCCTTGAAGAGGAAAGGGTGATGCAGCACAATAGCGTAAGTATTTTCCTCAGTTTTTGAGAACCAAGGTATCAATCCAGTAGGAGGCTCCTCACAAGTCCCACGAACCTACACAAACAAACAAAGAACTCGCAACCAATGCGATAAAGGGGTTGTCAATCCCTTCATGGCCACTTGCGAAAGTGAGATCTGATAGAGATAATATGATAAGATAAATATATTTTTGGTATTTTGTGATATAGATTGGAAAAGTAAATATGCAAATAAAAGCAGATTGAAAGCATATATGATAAAAGATAGACCCGGGGGCCATAGGTTTCACTAGAGGCTTCTCTCAAGATAGCATAAGTATTGCGGTGGGTGAACAAATTACTGTCGAGCAATTGATAGAAAAGCGAATAATTATGAGATTATCTAGGCATGATCATGTATATAGGCATCACGTCTGTGACAAGTAGACCGACTCCTACCTGCATCTACTACTATTACTCCACACATCGACCGCTATCCAGCATGCATCTAGAGTATTAAGTTCATAAGAACAGAGTAATGCATTAAGAAAGATGACATGATGTAGAGGGATAAACACATGCAATATGATATAAACCCCATATTTTTATCCTCGATGGCAACAATACAATACGTGCCTTGCTGCCCCTGCTGTCACTGGGAAAGGACACCGCAAGATTCAACCCAAAGCTAAGCACTTCTCCCATGGCAAGAAAGATCAATCTAGTAGGCCAAACCAAACCGATAATTCGAAGAGACTTGCAAAGATAACTCAATAACACATAAAAGAATTTAGAGGAGATTCAAATATTTCTCATAGATAAACTTCATCATAAACCCACAATTCATCGGATCTCGACAAAATCACCGCAAAAAGAGTTACATCGAATAGATCTCCACAAGAGAGGGGAGAACATGGTATTGAGATCCAAAAAGAGAGAAGAAGCCATCTAGCTAATAACTATGGACCCGAAGGTCTGTGGTAAACTACTCACAACTCATCGGAAGGGCTATGGTGTTGATGTAGAAGCCCTCCATGGTGGATTCCCCCTCCGACTGAACGCCGGCGACGGCTCCAAGATGGGATCTCGTGGATACATAAGGTTACGGTGGCGGAAATATTTCTTCGGTGGCTCCCCTGATGGTTTCGGGGTATATGGGTATATATAGGAGGAAGAAGTACGTCGGTGTATGGCCAAGGAGCCCACGAGACAGGGGGCGCGCCCTATAGGGGGGGCGCCCTCCACCCTCATGGCTTCCTCGATTGCTTCTTGACTTGCACTCCAAGTCCTCTGGATCACGTTCGTTCCAAAAAATCACGCTCCCGAAGGTTTCATTCCGTTCGGACTCCGTTTGATATTCCTTTTCTTCGATATACTGAAATAGGCAAAAAAAAACAGCAATACGGGTTGGGCCTCCGGTTAGTAGGTTAGTCCCAAAAAAATGATATAAAAGTGTAAAGTAAAGCCCATAAACATCCAAAATAGGTAATATAATAGCATGGAACAATCAAAAATTATAGATACGTTGGAGACGTATCGCCGTACCACTCTAGTGCGAATCTTACTCTGTTTGACCTACGAGGTTCGGTAGAAACTTGATCTGAAGTGTCATGATCAGTATCATAAGCTTCCTCACTAATTGGTGTATGGATCACAGGAACTGATTTCTGTGATGAACTACTTTCCAATAATGGAGCAGGTACAGTTACCTCATCAAGTTCTACTTTCCTCCCACTCACTTCTTTCGAGGGAAACTCCTTCTCTAGAAAGGATCCATTTTTAGCAACAAATGTCTTGCCTTAGGATCTATGATAGAAGGTGTACCCAACAATCTCCTTTGGGTATCCTATGAAGACACATTTCTCCGATTTGGGTTCGAGCTTATCAGGTTGAATCTTTTTCACATAAGCATCGTAGCCCCAAATTTTCAGAAACAACAACTCTGGTTTCTTGCCAAGCCATAGTTCATAAGGCGTCGTCTCAACGGATTTAGATGGTGCCTTATTTAATGTGAATGCATCTGTCTCTAAAGCTTAACCCCAAAACGATAGCGGTAAATCAGTAAGAGACATCATAGAACGCACCATATCTAATAAAGTGCGGTTACGATGTTCGGACACACCATTACGCTGTGGTGTTCCGGGTGGCGTGAGTTGCGAAACTATTCCGCATTGTTTCAAATGAAGACCAAACTCGTAACTCAAATATTCTCCTCCATGATCAGATCATAGAAACTTTATTTTCTTGTTACGATGATTTTCTACTTAACTCTGAAATTCTTTGAACTTTTCAAATGTTTCAAACTTATGCTTCATTAAGTAGATATACCCATTTCTGCTCAAATCATCTGTGAAGGTGAGAAAATAACGATACCCGCCACGAGCCTCAATATTCATCAGACCACATACATCAGTATGTATGATTTCCAACAAATCTGTTGCTCGCTCCATTGTTCCGGAGAATGGAGTTTTAGTCATCTTGCCCATGAGGCATGGTTCGCAATTACCAAGTGATTCATAATCAAGTGATTCTAAAAGTCCATCAGAATGGAGTTTCTTCATGCGCTTTACACCAATATGACCCAAACGGCAGTGCCACAAATAAGTTGCACTATCATTATCAACTCTGCATATTTTGGCTTCAATATTATGAATATGTGTATCACTACTATCGAGATTCAATAAAAATAGACCACTCCTTAAGGGTGCATGACCATAAAAGATATTGCTCATATAAATAGAACAACCATTATTCTTAGATTTAAATGAATAATCGCCTCGCATCAAACAAGATCCAGATATAATGTTCATGCTCAACGATGGCACCAAATAACAATTATTCGGGTCTAAAACTAATACCGAAGATAGATGTAGAGGTAGCGTGCCGACCACGATTACATCCACTTTGGAACCATTTCCCATGCGCATCGTCACCTCGTCCTTAGCTAATCTTCGCTTAATCCGTACTCCCTGTTTCGAGTTGCAAATATTAGCAACAGAACCAGTATCAAATACCCAGGCACTACTGCGAGCATTAGTAAGGTACACATCAGTAACATGTATATCACATATAACTTTGTTCACCTTGCCATCCTTCTTATCTGCCAAATACTTGGGGCAGTTCCACTTCTAGTGACCAGACCCTTTGCAGTAGAAGCACTCAGTCTCAGGCTTAGGTCTAGACTTGGAATTCTTCACTTGAGCAGCAACTTGCTTGCCGTTTGTCTTGAAGTTCCCCTTCTTCCCTTTACCCTTTTTCTTGAAACTGGTGGTCTTGTTGACCATCAACACTTGATGCTCCTTCTTGATGTCTACCTCCGCAGCCTGTAGCATTGCGAAGAGCTCGAGAATTGTCTTGCTCATCCCTTGCATATTATAGTTCATCATGAAGCTCTTGTAGCTTGGTGGCAGTGATTGAAGAATTCTGTCATTGACACTATGATCCGGAAGATTAACTCCCAGTTGAATCAAGTGATTATTATACCTAAACATTTTGAGTATATGTTCACTGACAGAACTATTCTCCTCCATCTTGCAGTTGTAGAACTTATTGGAGACTTCATATCTCTCAATCCAGGCATTTGCTTGAAATATTAACTTCAACTCCTGGAACATCTCATATGCTCCATGACGTTCAAAATGTCGTTGAAGTCCCTGTTCTAAGCCATAAAACATGGCACATTGAACTATCGAGTAGTCATAAGCTTTACTTTGCCAGACGTTCACAACGTCCGGTGTTGCTCCCGCAACGGGTCTTGCACCTAGCGGTGCTTCCAGGACGTAATTCTTCTGTGCAGCAATGAGGATAATCCTCAAGTTACGGATCCAGTCCATGTAATTGCTACCATCATCTTTCAACTTAGCTTTCTCAAGGAATGCATTAAAATTCAACGGAACAAAAACACGGGCAATCTATCTACAATAACATAGACATGCAAAATACTATCAGGTACTAAGTTCATGATAAATTAAAGTTCAACTAATCAAATTACTTAAGAACTCCCACTTAGATAGACATCTCTCTAATCATCTAAGTGATCACGTGATCCAAATCAACTAAACCATGCCTGATCATCACGTGAGATGGAGTAGTTTTCAATGGTGAATATCACTATGTTGATCATATCTACTATATGATTCACGCTCGACCTTTCGGTCTTAGTGTTCCGAGGCCATATCTGCATATGCTAGGCTCGTCAAGTTTAACCTGAGTATTCTGCGTGTGCAAAACTGGCTTGCACCCGTTGTATGTGAACATACAGCTTATCACACCCGATCATCATATGGTGTCTCGGCACGACAAACTTTCGCAATGGTGCATACTCAGGGAGAACACTTATACCTTGAAATTTAGTGAGAGATCATCTTATAATGCTACCATCGATCTAAGCAAAATAAGATGCATAAAAGATAAACATCACATGCAATCATTATAAGTGATATGATATGGTCATCATCATCTTGTGCCTTTGATCTCTATCTCCAAAGCACTGTCATGATCACCATCGTCACCAGCGCGACACCTTTATCTCCATCGTAGCATCGTTGTCGTCTCGCCAACTATTGCTTCTATGAATATCGCTATCGCCTAGTGATAAAGTAAAGTAGTTACATGGCGATTGCATTTCACACAATAAAGCGACAACCATATGGCTCCTGCCAGTTGCCGATAACTCCATTACAAAACATGATCATCTCATACAATAAAATATAGCATCATGTCTTGACCATATCACATCACAACATGCCCTGCAAAAACAAGTTAGACATCCTCTACTTTGTTGTTGCAAGTTTTATGTGGCTACTACAGGCTAAGCAAGAACCGTTCTTACCTACGCATCAAAACCACAACGATATTTTGTCAAGTATGTGATGTTTTAACCTTCACAAGGACCGGGCGTAGCCACACCCGATTCAACTAAAGTTGGAGAAACTAACACCCGCCAGCCACCTGTGTGTGAAGCACGTCGGTAGAACCAGTCTCGCGTAAGCGTACGCGTAATGTCGGTCCGGGCCGCTTCATCCAACAATACCGCCAAATCAAAGTATGACATGCTGGTAAGCAGTATGACTAGTATCGCCCACAACTCACTTGTGTTCTACTCGTGCATATAACATCTACGCACCTGGCTCGGATGCCACCGTTGGGAAACGTAGTAATTTCAAAAAAAATCCTACGCACACGCAAGATCATGGTGATGCATAACAACGAGAGGGGAGAGTGTCGTCCACCTACCCTCGTAGACCATAAGCGGAAGCGTTATGAAAACGCGGTTGATGTAGTCGTACGTCTTCACGATCGACCAATCCTAGTACCGAATGTAAGACACCTCCGTGATCTGCACACGTTCAGCTCAGTGACGTCCCACGAACTCACGATCTATTAGAGCTTTGAGGGAGAGTTCCGTCAGCACGACATCGTGATGACGGTGTTGATGAAGCTATCGACGCAGGGCTTCGCCTAAGCACCACTACGATATAACCGAGGTGGATTATGGTGGAGGGGGGCACCGCATACGGCTAAAGATCAATGATCAAATTGCATGTCTATGGGGTGCCCCCCTCCCCCGTATATAAAGGAGTGGAGGAGGGGGGAGGGCCGGCCCTCCTATGGCGCGCCCTGGAGGAGTCCTACTCCCACCGGGAGTAGGATTCCCCCCCCCCCCTTCCCTAGTTGGACTAGGAGAGAAGGAAGGGGGAGAGAGGGAGGAAGGAAAGGGGGATCCGCCCCCTCCTAGTCCAATTCGGACCAGAGGGAGAGGGGGCGCGTGGTCTACCCTAGTCTCCCCTCTCTCTCTCCACTACGGCCCAATAAGGCCCATACACTTACCGGGGGGTTCCGGTAACCTCCCGGTACTCCGGTAAAATCCCAATTTCACCCGGAACTATTCCGATGTCCAAATATAGTCATCCAATATATCTATCTTTATGTCTCGACCATTTCGAGACTCCTCGTCATGTTCGTGATCATATTCGGGAATCGGAACTACCTTCGGTACATCAAAACACATAAACTCATATTACCGATCATCACCGAACGTTAAGCGTGCGGACCCTACGGGTTCGAGAACTATGTAGACATGAATGGGACACATCTCCGATCAATAACCAATAGCGGAACCATGATGCTCATATTGGTTCCTACATATTCTACGAAGATCTTTATCAGTCAAACCGCATAATAACATACGTTGTTCCCTTTGTCATCGGTATGTTACTTGCCCGAGATTCGATCGTCGGTATCTCAATACCTAGTTCAATCTCGTTACCGGCAAGTCTCTTTACTCGTTCCGTAGTGCATCATCCCACAACTAACTCATTAGTCACATTGCTTGCAAGGCTTATAGTGATGTGCATTACCGAGAGGGCCTAGAGATACCTCTCCGACAATCGGAGTGACAAATTCTAATCTTGATCTATGCCAACTCAACAAGTACCATCGGAGACACCTGTAGAGCACCTTTATAATCACCCAGTTATGTTGTGACATTTGGTAGCACACAAAGTGTTCCTCCGGTATTCGGGAGTTGCATAATCTCATAGTCATAGGAACATGTATAAGTCATGAAGAAATCAATAGCAACAAACTAAATGATCAAGTGCTAAGCTAACGGAATGGGTCAAGTAAATCACATCATTATGTAATGATGTGATCCCGTTAATCAAATGACAACTCATGTCTATGGTTAGGAAACACACCATCTTTGATTCAACGAGCTAGTCAAGTAGAGGCATACTAGTGACACTTTGTTCATCTATGTATTCACACATGTACTAAGTTTCCGGTTAATACAATTCTAGCATGAATAATAAACATTTATCATGATATAAGGAAATATAAATAACAACTTTATTATTGCCTCTAGGGCATATTTCCTTCACTTCTGTCGACCTTGCCAGCCTTCTCATCTACCAAGTATCTAGGGTAGTTCTGCTTCAGTGACTGTTCTCCTCATTAGAGAAGCACTTAGTCTCGAGTTTGGGTTCAACCTTGGGTTTCTTCACTAGAGCAGCAACTGATTTGTCGTTTCATGAAGTATCCCTTCTTGCCCTTGCCCTTCTTGAAACTAGTGGTTTTACTAACCATCAACAATTGATGCTCCTATTTGATTTCTACTTTCGCGGTGTCAAACATCGCGAATAGCTCAAGGATCATCATATCTATCCCTGGTATGTTATGGTTCATCATGAAGCTCTAGTAGCTTGGTGGCAGTGACTTTGGAGAACCATGACTATCTCATTTGCAAGATTAACTCCCACTCGATTCAAGCGATTGTAGTACTCAGACAATCTGAGCACATGCTCAACGATTGAGCTTTTCTCCTTTAGTTTGCAGGCTAATAAACTTGTCGGAGGTCTCATACCTCTTGACGTGGGCACGAGCCTGAAATCCCAATTTCAGTCCTTGGAACATCTCATATGTTCGACGACGTTTCAAAAACGTCTTTGGCGCCTCAATTCTAAACCATTTATGCATTACGCACTGAACTATCACGTAGTCATCAAAAACGTGTATGTCAGATGTTCGCAACATCCACAGACGACGCTCAGGGTTCAGCACACTGAGCGGTGCATTAAGGACATAATCCTTCTGCGCAGCAATGAGGACAATCCTCAGTATACTTACCCAGTCTGCATAATTGCTACTGTCATTTTTCAACTAAATTTTCTCTAGGAACATATCTTAAATAGTAGAACTAAAGCGTAAGCTACGACATAATTTGCAAAGACCTTCTGACTATGTTCATGATAATTAAGTTCATCTAACCAAATTATTTAATGAAATCCCACTCAAATAGACATCCCTCTAGTCATCTAAGTGATACATGATCCGAATCGACTAGGTCGTGTCCGATCATCACGTGAGACGGACTAGTCATCAACGGTGAACATCTCCATGTTGATCATGTCTACCATACGACTCGTGTTCAACCTTTCGGTCTCTCGTGTTTTGAGGCCCTGTCTGTACATGCTAGGCTCGTCAAGTCAACCTAAGTGTTTCGCATGTGTAAATCTGACTTACACCCGTTGTATGTGAACGTTAGAATCTATCACACCCGATCATCACGTGGTGCTTTGAAACAACGAACTTTCGCAATGGTGCATAGTTAGGGGGAACACATTCCTTGAAATTTCAGTGAGGGACCATCTTATTTATGCTACCGTCGTTCTAAGCAAATAAGATGTAAACACGACAAACATCACATGCAAATCATAAAGTGACATGATATGGCCAATATCATCTTGCGCCTTTGATTTCCATCTTCAAGACGCGACATGATCACCTTCGTCACCGGCATGACACCATGATCTCCATCATCATGATCTCCATCATCGTGTCTTCATGAAGTTGTCTCGCCAACTATTACTTATACTACTATGGCTAAAGGTTAGCAATAAAGTAAAATAATTACATGGCGTTTTCATTGACACGCAGGTCATACAATAAATTAAGACAACTCATATGGCTCCTGCCGGTTGTCATACTCATCGACATGCGAGTCGTGATTCCTATTACAAGAATATGATCAATCTCATACATCACATATATCATTCATCACATCCTTTTGGCCATATCACATCAGATAGCATACCGTGCAAAAGCAAGTTAGACATCCTCTAATTGTTGTTGCATGTTTTACGTGGCTGTTATGGGTTTCTAGCAAGAACGTTTCTTACCTACGCAAAAGCCACAACGGTGATATGCCAATTGCTATTTACCCTTCATAAGGACCCTTTTCATCGAATCCGATCCGACTAAAGTGGGATAGACAGACACCCGCTAGCCACCTTATGCAACAAGTGCATGCCAGTTGGTGGAACCTGTCTCACGTAAGTGTACGTGTAAGGTCGGTCCGGGCCGCTTCATCCCACAATGCCACCGAATCAAGATAAGACTAGTAACGGTAAGCAAATTGAACAAATCATCACCCACAACTACTTGTGTTCTACTCATGCATAGAATCCACGCATAGACCTAGCTAGCTCATGATGCCACTATCAGAGAATGTGGTAATAACTCAAAATTTTCCTACGTGTCACCAAGATCAATCTAGGAGATGCTAGCAACGAGAGAGACAGAGAGAGAGAGAGAGAGAGAGAGAAAGAGAGAGAGAGAGCATCTTCATACCCTTGAAGACCGCTAAGCGGAAGCGTTACAAGAATGCAGTTGATGGAGTCGTACTTGCGGCGATTCAAATCGCGGAAGATCCGATCTAGCGCCGAACGGACGGCGCCTCCGCGTTCAACACACGTACAACCCAAGGACGCTCCTCCTTCTTTATCCAGCAAGGGGAGGGGAGAAGTTGAGGGAGGGCTCCGGCAGCACGACGGCGTGGTGGTGGAGCTTGTGGTTTTCCTGCAGGGCTTCGCCAAGCTCTACGAAGGAGGAGGAAGTGTTGGAGGAGGGAGGGGCTGCGCCAGGGGAAGGGTGCGGCTGCCCTCCCACCCCCTCACTATATATAGGGGGAAGGGGAGAGGGGGCGGGCCCCTCCAGATGGATCTAGAGGAGGGGGCGGCGGCCAGGGGAAACCCTAGATGGGTTTGGGCGCCCCCACCCCTAGGAAACTTGCCCCCCAAGCCGGGAGGGGCGGCTGCCCTAGGGGTGGCGCCCCCACCTCTCCAGGTTACATGAGATGGGGTGGAAGGGGCGCACAACCCCTTAGTGGCTGGTGTGCCTCCTCCCCTTGGCCCATAAGGGCCCCCAACACTTGTCGGGGCCTCCGAAACTCCTTTCGGTCACACTGGTCGTCACCCGGTACCCCCGAAACAATTCCGGACTCCAATACCCTTCGTCCAATATATCGATCTTCACCTCTGGACCATTCCAGAGTTCCTCGTCACGTCCGGGATCTCATCCGGGGCTCCGAACAACCTTCGGCTTCCACATACTATTCCCATTACAACTCTAGCGTCACCAAACCTTAAGTGTGTAGACCCTATGGGTTCGGGAACCATGCAGACATGACCGAGATACCTCTCCGGTCAATAACCAATAGCGGGATCTGGATACCCATATTGGCTCCCACATGTTCCACGATGATCTCATCGGATGAACCACGATGTCGGGGATTTAATCAATCCCGTATACAATTCCCTTTGTCCATCGGTATGTTACTTACCCGAGATTCGATCGTCGGTATCCCCATACCTCGTTCAATCTCGTTACCGGCAAGTCTCTTTACTCGTTCCGTAATGCATGATCCCGTGTCTAACTCCTTAGTCACATTGAGCTCATTATGATGATGCATTACCGAGTGGGCCCGGAGATACCTCTCTGTCATACAGAGTGACAAATCCCAGTCTTGATTCGTGCCAACCCAACAAACACTTTCGGAGATACCTGTAGTGCACCTTTATAGCCACCCAATTACGTTGTGACATTTGGTACACCCAAAGCATTCCTACGGTATCAAGGAGTTGCACAATCTCATGGTCTAAGGAAATGATACTTGACATTAGAAAAACTCTTAGCAAACAAACTACACGATCTTGTGCTATGCTTAGGATTGGGTATTGTCCATCACATCATTCTCCTAATGATGTGATCCCGTTATCAATGACATCCAATGTCCATGGTTAGTATGCAAAAGTTATGCCCATTTTTACAAATTCTCGAGAGATTTTGCAAATAAAGTCGAAATTCATATTTTCAAATTTTCCCAACAACTAGACCACATATCACATGGGAAACTTATTTTCTTTTATTTTTTTGACATTTTCATCATTTTCTTTTATTTTTTAAAAACTGAAAAGGCGATCCAGGGGGGGTAGAGTTTGAAAATGGGACCTTTAGTAGTAGCGCGGTTTTTTACCCCCTCGCTACTACTATGGCACCACTTAGTAGTAGTGAGGGCTAAAAACCAACGCTACTGCTATCAAACTTAGTAGTAGCGAGGTTTTAAAAACCCGCGCTACTACTATGGCATGTCCTGGGGGGCACGGTAGAGACCGCTTAGTAGTAGCGAGGGTTAAAAACCCGCGCTACTGCTATCAACTTAGTAGTAGCGACGTTTAGAAACCCGCGCTACTGATAAGTAGCAGTAGCGAGGGTTTTTAACCCTCGCTACTAGTAACTTTCTGTGTATAGGTTTTTCCCTAGTAGTGCTAGCTCGTGATGCCACTATCAGAGAATGTGGTAATAATTCAAAATTTTCCTATGTGTCACCAAGATCAATCTAGGAGATGCTAGCAACGAGAGAGACGGAGAGAGAGAGAGAGAGGGAGAGAGAGAGAGAAAGAGAGAGAGAGAGAGAGCATCTTCATACCCTTGAAGACCGCTAAGCGGAAGCGTTACAAGAATGCGGTTGATGGAGTCGTACTTGCGGCGATTCAAATCGCGGAAGATCCGATCTAGCGCCGAACGGACGGCGCCTCCGCGTTCAACACACGTACAACCCAAGGACGTCTACTCCTTCTTTATCCAGCAAGGGGAGGGGAGAAGTTGAGGGAGGGCTCCGGCAGCACGACGGCGTGGTGGTGGAGCTTGTGGTTTTCCTGCAGGGCTTCGCCAAGCTCTACGGAGGAGGAGGAAGTGTTGGAGGAGGGAGGGGCTGCGCCAGGGGAAGGGTGCGGCTGCCCTCCCACCCCCTCACTATATATAGGGGGAAGGGGAGAGGGGTCGGGCCCCTCCAGATGGATCTAGAGGAGGGGCGGCGGCCAGGGAAAACCCTAGATGGGTTTGGGCGCCCCCACCCCTAGGAAACTTGCCCCCCAAGCCGGGAGGGGCGGCTGCCCTAGGGGTGGCGCCCCCACCTCTCCAGGTTACATGAGATGGGGTGGAAGGGGCGCACAACCCCTTAGTGGCTGGTGTGCCTCCTCCCCTTGGCCCATAAGGGCCCCCAACACTTGTCGGGGCCTCCGAAACTCCTTTCGGTCACACTGGTCGTCACCCGGTACCCCCGAAACAATTCCGGACTCCAATACCCTTCGTCCAATATATCGATCTTCACCTCTAGACCATTCCAGAGTTCCTCGTCACGTCCGGGATCTCATCCGGGGCTCCGAACAACCTTCGGCTACCACATACTATTCCCATTACAACTCTAGCGTCACCAAACCTTAAGTGTGTAGACCCTATGGGTTCGGGAACCATGCAGACATGACCGAGATACCTCTCCGGTCAATAACCAATAGCGGGATCTGGATACCCATATTGGCTCCCACATGTTCCACGATGATCTCATCGGATGAACCACGATGTCGGGGATTTAATCAATCCCGTATACAATTCCCTTTGTCCATCGGTATGTTACTTACCCGAGATTCGATCGTCGGTATCCCCATACCTCGTTCAATCTCGTTACCGGCAAGTCTCTTTACTCGTTCCGTAATGCATGATCCCGTGGCTAACTCCTTAGTCACATTGAGCTCATTATGATGATGCATTACCGAGTGGGCCCGGAGATACCTCTCCATCATACAGAGTGACAAATCCCAGTCTTGATTCGTGCCAACCCAACAAACACTTTCGGAGATACCTGTAGTGCACCTTTATAGCCACCCAATTACGTTGTGACATTTGGTACACCCAAAGCATTCCTACGGTATCAAGGAGTTGCACAATCTCATGGTCTAAGGAAATGATACTTGACATTAGAAAAACTCTTAGCAAACAAACTACACGATCTTGTGCTATGCTTAGGATTGGGTATTGTCCATCACATCATTCTCCTAATGATGTGATCCCGTTATCAATGACATCCAATGTCCATGGCCAGGAAACCATAACCATCTATTGATCAACGAGCTAGTCAACTAGAGGCTCACTAGGGACATGTTATGGTCTATGTATTCACACATGTATTACGGTTTCCAGTTAATACAATTATAACATGAACAATAGACAATTATCATGAACAAGGAAATATAATAATAACCATTTTATTATTGCCTCTAGGGCAATCTACCGCCGGATCGAACGCGAAAAATTAGTGTGTGACAAACTGAGAAGTTCTTACCGCCATTGCTGCTACCCAGGTGATGACCCGCTCGCCGGTGATGGAGTCTGTGGTCTTCTTGCTCTTCTCCGATCCGCCGCCCCCGGTGAGAGTTGCGAGAGTGGGGAGAGGGAGCGGTGAGGGGCGGTGAGGCTAATAATTGCCGGCGCTTCGGGAAGCAACGCGGCTTCTCGAGCGTGGTCGCGCGCATGCAGCCGCCGCCGCCCGTGTGCATCGCTCGGGCCTGGCCCTGGAGAAACTGCTGATTCGGGCGTTCCTAGGGAGCCAGGCCCAGGAGTGCTTTAAGGTACGTGCCATGCGGGCCGAACAGTGAAAGCAAGCAACCGAACAGGCCGGATTCTTTCCGCGCGGGCCTGGTTGGGCCTCATGCAGGCAACCAAACACGCCCATAGCCTTTGCGCTGTTGGACGCAGAGAGCGTTAAAAAAAGTTTGGAGCACTCAGAGAGCGTCATATAGAAAGATTTTTTTACATTGTCCGCTCATAGGCCCATGGGTTCACCTACACTCATAGCCCATCCAAACCCAAACTTCACGGTCCCACCCGAGCAACCGACTTGGACAGAAGACCAAGTCAACCCCGCACAGTAACACAGTCAAGCATG